>NW_027193435.1:1500000-1759319 GCF_032444005.1 Ranitomeya imitator
GGTATAGAGTGTAGAGTGTAGGGTATAGAGTGTATGGTATAGAGTGTATGCTATAGAGTGTAGGGTATAGAGTGTAGAGTGTAGGGTATAGAGTGTACGGTATAGAGTGTAGGGTATAGAGTGTAGAGTGTAGGGTATAGAGTGTAGGGTATAGAGTGTAGAGTGTAGGGTATAGAGTGTATATTGTAGGGTAAAGAGTGTAGGGTATAGAGAGTATGGTATAGAGAGTAGGGAATAGAGTGTAGAGTGTAGGGTATAGAGTGTAGAGTGTAGGGTATAGAGTGTAGGGTATAGAGTGTAGAGTGTAGGGTATAAAGTGTAGAGAGTAGGGTAAAGAGTGTAGGGTATAGAGTGTAGGTTATAGAGTGTAGGGTATAGAGTGTAGAGTGTAGGGTGTAGAGTGTAGGTTATAGAGTGTAAGGTATAGAGTGTAGGGTATAAAGTGTATGTTATAGAGTGTAGGTTATAGAGTGTAGAGCGTAGGGTAAAGAGTGTAGGGTATAAAGTGTAGGGTATAGAGTGTAGGGTATAGATTGTAGGGTATAGAGTGTAGATTGTAGGGTATAGAGTCTATGGTATAGAGTGTAGAGTGTAGGGTATAGAGTGTATAGTGTAGGGTAAAGAGTGTAGGGTATAGAGTGTATGGTATAGAGTGTAGGGAGTAGAGTGAAGGGTATAGAGTGTATGGTATAGAGTGTAGGGTATAGAGTGTAGAGTGTAGCGTATAGAGTGTAGGGTATAGAGTGTAGGGTATAGAGTGTAGAGTGTAGGGATTAGAGTGTAGGGTATAGAGTGTAGGGTATAGAGTGTAGAATGTACGGTATAGAGTGTAGGGTATGAAGTGTAGAGTGTAGGGTATAGAGTATAGAGTGTAAGGTATAGAGTGTAGGGTATAGAGTGTAAAGTGTAGAGTGTATGGTGTAGAGTGTAGGGTATAGAGTGTAGGGTATAGAGTGTATGGAATAGAGTGTAGGGTATAGAGTGTAGGGTATAGAGCGTAGGGTGTAGGGTATAGAGTGTAGGGTATAGAGTGTAGGGTATAGAGTTTAGAGTGTAGGGTACAGAGTGTATGGTATAGAGTGTAGGGTGTATGGTATAGAGTGCAGGGGATAGAGTGTAGAGTGTGAGGTATAGAGTGTAGGGTATAGAGTGTATGGTATAGAGTGTATGGTATAGATTGTAATGTATAGAGTGTAGGGTATAGAGTGTAGAGTGTAGGTTATAGAGTGTAGAGTGTAGGGTATAGAGTGTAGGGTATAGATTGTATGATATAGAGTGTATGGTATAGATTGTAGGGTATAGAGTGTAGGGTATAAAGTGTAGAGTGTAGGGTATAGAGTGTAGAGTGTAGGGTATAGAGTGTAGGGTATAGAGTGTAGGGGTTAAAGTGTAGAGTGTAGGGTATAGAGTGTAGGGTATAGAGTGTAGAGTATAGAGTGTAAAGTGTAGAGTGTAGGGTGTAGAGTGTAGACTGTAGGGTATAGAGCGTAGGGTATAGAGTGTAGGGTATAGAGTGTATGGTATAGAGTGTAGGGTATAGAGTGTAGAGTGTAGTGTATATAGTGTAGGGTATAATGTGTAGAGTGTAGGGTATAGAGTGTAAGGTATAGAGGGTAGGGTATAGAGTGTATGGTGTAGAGTGTAGGGTATAGAGTGTAGGGTATAGAGTGAATGGTATAGAGTGTAGGGTATAGAGTGTAAGCTATAAAGTGTAGGGTGAAGAGTGTAGGGTATAGAGTTTAGGGTATAGAGTGTAGGGTATAGAGTGTAGGGTATAGAGTGTAGGGTATAGAGTGTAGAGTGTAGGGTATAGAGTGTAGGGTTTAGACAGTAGGGTATAGAGTGTAGAGTGTAGGGTATAGAGTGTAGAGTGTAGGGTATAGAGTGTAGGGTATAGAGTGTAGGGTATAGAGTGTAGGGTATAGAGTGTAGAGTGTAGGGTATAAAGTGTAGAGAGTAGGGTATAGAGTGTAGGGTATAGAGTGTAGGTTATAGAGTGTAGGGTATAGAGTGTAGAGTGTAGGGTGTAGAGTGTAGGGTATAGAGTGTAGGGTATAGAGTGTAGAGTGTAGGGTATAAAGTGTAGAGAGTAGGGTATAGAGTGTAGGGTATAGAGTGTAGGTTATAGAGTGTAGGGTATAGAGTGTAGAGTGTAGGGTGTAGATTGTAGGTTATAGAGTGTAGAGTGTAGGCTATAAAGTGTAGAGAGTAGGGTATAGAGTGTAGGGTATAGAGTGTAGGTTATAGAGTGTAGGGTATAGAGTGTAGAGTGTAGGGTGTAGAGTGTAGGGTATAGAGTGTAAGGTATAGAGTGTAGGGTATAAAGTGTATGTTATAGATTGTAGGGTATAGAGTGCAGAGTGTAGGGTATAGAGTATAGGGTATAGAGTGTAGGGTATAGAGTGTAGAGTGTAGGGTACAGAGTGTATGGTATAGAGTGTAGGGTATAGAGTGTAGGGTATAGAGTATAGAGTATAGAGTGTAGGGTATAGAGTGTAGAGTGTAGCGTATAGAGTGTAGGGTATAGAGTGTAGGGTATAGAGTGTAGGGTATAGTGTGTATGGTATAGAGCGTAGGGTATAGAGTGTAGAGTGTAGGGTATAGAGTGTAGGGTATAGAGTGTAGAGTGTAGGGTATATAGTGTAGAGTGTATGGTATAGAGTGTAGGGTATAGAGTGTAGGGTATAGAGTGTAGGGTATAGAGTGTAGAGTGTAGGGTATAGAGTGTAGGGTTTAGAGAGTAGGGTATAGAGTGTAGGGTATAGAGTGTAGAGTGTAGGGTATAGAGTGTAGGGTATAGAGTGTAGGGTATAGAGTGTAGGGTGTAGAGTGTAGAGTGTAGGGTATAAAGTGTAGAGAGTAGGGTATAGAGTGTAGGGTATAGAGTGTAGGTTATAGAGTGTAGGGTATAGAGTGTAGAGTGTAGGGTGTAGAGTGTAGGGTATAGAGTGTAGGGTATAGAGTGTAGAGTGTAGGGTATAAAGTGTAGAGAGTAGGGTATAGAGTGTAGGGTATAGAGTGTAGGTTATAGAGTGTAGGGTATAGAGTGTAGAGTGTAGGGTGTAGATTGTAGGTTATAGAGTGTAGAGTGTAGGGTATAAAGTGTAGAGAGTAGGGTATAGAGTGTAGGGTATAGAGTGTAGGTTATAGAGTGTAGGGTATAGAGTGTAGAGTGTAGGGTGTAGAGTGTAGGGTATAGAGTGTAAGGTATAGAGTGTAGGGTATAAAGTGTATGTTATAGATTGTAGGGTATAGAGTGCAGAGTGTAGGGTATAGAGTATAGGGTATAGAGTGTAGGGTATAGAGTGTAGATTGTAGGGTATAGAGTGTATGGTATAGAGTGTAGGGTATAGAGTGTAGGGTATAGAGTATAGAGTATAGAGTGTAGGGTATAGAGTGTAGAGTGTAGCGTATAGAGTGTAGGGTATAGAGTGTAGGGTATAGAGTGTAGGGTATAGTGTGTATGGTATAGAGCGTAGGGTATAGAGTGTAGAGTGTAGGGTATAGAGTGTAGGGTATAGAGTGTAGAGTGTAGGGTATAGAGTGTAGGGTATATAGTGTAGAGTGTATGGTATAGAGTGTAGGGTATAGAGTGTAGGGTATAGAGTGTAAGGTATAGAGTGCAGGGTATGGAGTGTAAGTTATAGAGTGTAGGGCATAGAGTGTAGGGTATAGAGTGTATGGTATAGAGTGTAGGGTATAGAGTGGAGGGTATAGAGTGTAGGGTATAGATTGTAGGGTATAGAGTGTAGAGTGTAGGGTATAGAGTGTAGGGTATAGAGTGTGGATGGTATAGAGTGTAGAGTGTAGGGTATAGAGTGTATAGTGTAGGTTATAGAGTGTAGGGTATAGAGTAAAGGGTATAGAGTGTATGGTATAGAGTGTAGGGAATAGAGTGTAGAGTGTAGGGGATAGAGTGTATAGTGTAGGTTATAGAGTGTAGGGTATAGAGTAAAGGGTATAGAGTGTATGGTATAGAGTGTAGGGAATAGAGTGTAGAGTGTAGGGCATAGTGTGTATGGTTTAGAGTGTAGGGTATAGAGTGTAGAGTGTAGGGTATAGAGTGTAGGGTATAAAGTGTAGGGCATAGAGTGTAGGGTATAGAGTTTATAGTGTAGGGTATACAGTGTAGGGTATAGAGTGTAGGGTATAGAGTGTAGGGTATAGAGTGTAGAGTGTAGGGATTAAAGTGTAGGGTATATAATGTAAGGTATAGAGTGTAGAGTGTAGGGTATAGAGTGTAGGGTATAGAGTGTAGGCTATAGAGTGTAGGGTATAGAGTGTAAACTGTAGAGTGTAGGGTATAGAGTAGTAGAGTGTATGGTATAGAGTGTAGGGTATAGAGTGTATGGAATAGAGGGTAGGGTATAGAGTGTAGGGTATAGAGTGTAGGGTATAGAGCGTAGGGTGTAGGGTATAGAGTGTAGGGTGTAGAGTGTAGAGTGTAGGGTATAGAGTGTATGGTATAGAGTGTAGGGTGTAGAGTGTAGGGTATAGAGTGTAGAGTGTAGGGTATAGAGTGTAGGGTATAGAGTGTATGGTATACAGTGTAGAGTGTAGGGTATAGAGTGTATAGTGTAGGGTGTAGAGTGTCGGGTATAGAGTGTAGGGTATAGAGTGTATGGTACAGAGTGTAGGGTATAGAGTGTAGAGTGTAGGGTATAGAGTGGAGGGTATGGAGTGTAGGGTATAGAGTGTAGGGTATAGAGTGTAGGGTATAGAGTGTAGAGTGTAGGGTATAGAGTGTAGGGTATAGAGTGTAGGGTGTAGAGTGTAGAGTATAGAGTGTAGGGTATAGAGTGTAGGGTATAGAGTGTAGAGTGTAGAGTGTAGGGTATAGAGTGTAGGGTATAGAGTGTAGGGTATAGAGTGTAGAGTGTAGGGTATAGAGTGTATGGTATAGAGTATAGGGTATAGAGTGTAGAGTGTAGGGTATAGAGTGTATAGTATAGAGTGTAGGGTACAGAGTGTAGAGTGTAGGGAGTAAAGTGTAGGGTATAGAGTGTAGGGTGTAGGGTTTAAAGTGTGGGGTATAGAGTGTAGGATATAGAGTGTAGAGTGTAGGGTATAGAGTGTAGGGTATAGAGTATATGGTATAGAGTGTAGGGTATAGAGTGTATAGTGTAGGGTATAGAGTGTAGGGTTTAGAGTGTATGGTATAGAGTGTAGGGAATAGAGTGTAGAGTGTATGGTATAGAGTGTAGGGTATAGAGTGTAGAGTGTAGGGTATAAAGTGTAGGGTATAGAGTGTAGGGTATAGAGTGTAGAGAGTAGGGTATAGAGTGTAGGGTATAAAGTGTAGGGTATAGAGTGTAGAGTGTAGGGATTAGAGTGTAGGGTATAGAGTGTAGGGTATAGAGTGTAGAATGTACGGTATAGAGTGTAGGGTATAGAGTATAGAGTGTAGGGTATAGAGTGTAGGGTATAGAGTGTAAAGTGTAGAGTGTAGGGTATAGAGTGTAGAGTGTAGGGTATAGAGTGTAGGGTATAGAGTGTATGGAATAGAGTGTAGGGTATAGTGTGTAGAGTGTAGGGTATAGAGTATAGGGTATAGAGCGTAGGGTGTAGGGTATAGAGTGTAGGGTATAGAGTGTAGGGTATAGAGTGTAGAGTGTAGGGTATAGAGTGTATGGTATAGAGTGTAGGGTGTAGAGTGTAGGGTATAGAGTGCAGGGTATAGAGTGTATGGTATATAGAGTAGAGTATAGAGTGTAGAGTGTAGGGTATAGAGTGGAGGGTATGGAGTGTACGGTATAGAGTGTAGAGTGTAGGGTATAGAGTGTAGGGTATAGAGTGTAAGGTATAGAGTGTAGAGTATAGAGTGTAGGGTATAGAGTGTAGGGTATAGAGTGTAGAGTGTAGGGTATAGAGTGTATAGTATAGAGTGTAGGGTATAGAGTGTAGGGTATAGAGTGTAGAGTGTAGGGTATAGAGTGTAGGGTATAGAGTGTAGGGTATAGGGTGTAGAGTATAGAGTGTAGGGTATAGAGTGTAGGGTATAGAGTGTAGGGTATAGAGTGTAGGTTATAGAGTGTAGGGTATAGAGTGTAGAGTGTAGGGTATAGAGTGTATGGTATAGAGTGTAGGGTATAGAGTGTAGAGTGTAGGGTATAGAGTGTAGGGTATAGAGTGTAGGGTATAGAGTGTAGGGTATAGAGTGTAGGGTATAGAGTGTAGAGTGTAGGGTATAGAGTGTAGGGTATAGAATGTAGGGTATAGAGTGTAGGGTATAGAGTGTAGGGTATAGAGTGTAGAGTGTAGGGTATAGAGTGTAGGGTATGGAGTGTAGAGTGTAGGGATTAGAGTGTATGGTATAGAGTGTAGGGTAAAGAGTTTAGACTATAGGGTATAGAGTGTAGAGTATGGAGTGTAGAGTATAGAGTGTAGGATATAGAGTGTAGAGTGTAGGGATTAGAGTGTAGGGCATAGAGTGTAGGGCATAGAGTGTAGAGTGTAGGGTATAGAGTGTAGGGTATAGAGTATAGAGTGTAGGGTATAGAGTGTAGGGTATAGAGTGTAGAGTGTAGGGTATAGAGTGTAGAGTGTAGGGTATAGAGTGTAGGGTATAGAGTGTAGGTTATAGAGTGTAGGGTATAGAGTGTAGAGTGTAGGGTGTAGAGTGTAGGGTATAGAGTGTAAGGTATAGAGTGTAGGGTATAAAGTGTATGTTATAGATTGTAGGGTATAGAGTGCAGAGTGTAGGGTATAGAGTATAGGGTATAGAGTGTAGGGTATAGAGTGTAGAGTGTAGGGTACAGAGTGTATGGTATAGAGTGTAGGGTATAGAGTGTAGGGTATAGAGTATAGAGTATAGAGTGTAGGGTATAGAGTGTAGAGTGTAGCGTATAGAGTGTAGGGTATAGAGTGTAGGGTATAGAGTGTAGGGTATAGTGTGTATGGTATAGAGCGTAGGGTATAGAGTGTAGAGTGTAGGGTATAGAGTGTAGGGTATAGAGTGTAGAGTGTAGGGTATATAGTGTAGAGTGTATGGTATAGAGTGTAGGGTATAGAGTGTAGGGTATAGAGTGTAGGGTATAGAGTGTAGAGTGTAGGGTATAGAGTGTAGGGTTTAGAGAGTAGGGTATAGAGTGTAGGGTATAGAGTGTAGAGTGTAGGGTATAGAGTGTAGGGTATAGAGTGTAGGGTATAGAGTGTAGGGTGTAGAGTGTAGAGTGTAGGGTATAAAGTGTAGAGAGTAGGGTATAGAGTGTAGGGTATAGAGTGTAGGTTATAGAGTGTAGGGTATAGAGTGTAGAGTGTAGGGTGTAGAGTGTAGGGTATAGAGTGTAGGGTATAGAGTGTAGAGTGTAGGGTATAAAGTGTAGAGAGTAGGGTATAGAGTGTAGGGTATAGAGTGTAGGTTATAGAGTGTAGGGTATAGAGTGTAGAGTGTAGGGTGTAGATTGTAGGTTATAGAGTGTAGAGTGTAGGGTATAAAGTGTAGAGAGTAGGGTATAGAGTGTAGGGTATAGAGTGTAGGTTATAGAGTGTAGGGTATAGAGTGTAGAGTGTAGGGTGTAGAGTGTAGGGTATAGAGTGTAAGGTATAGAGTGTAGGGTATAAAGTGTATGTTATAGATTGTAGGGTATAGAGTGCAGAGTGTAGGGTATAGAGTATAGGGTATAGAGTGTAGGGTATAGAGTGTAGATTGTAGGGTATAGAGTGTATGGTATAGAGTGTAGGGTATAGAGTGTAGGGTATAGAGTATAGAGTATAGAGTGTAGGGTATAGAGTGTAGAGTGTAGCGTATAGAGTGTAGGGTATAGAGTGTAGGGTATAGAGTGTAGGGTATAGTGTGTATGGTATAGAGCGTAGGGTATAGAGTGTAGAGTGTAGGGTATAGAGTGTAGGGTATAGAGTGTAGAGTGTAGGGTATAGAGTGTAGGGTATATAGTGTAGAGTGTATGGTATAGAGTGTAGGGTATAGAGTGTAGGGTATAGAGTGTAAGGTATAGAGTGCAGGGTATGGAGTGTAAGTTATAGAGTGTAGGGCATAGACTGTAGGGTATAGAGTGTATGGTATAGAGTGTAGGGTATAGAGTGGAGGGTATAGAGTGTAGGGTATAGATTGTAGGGTATAGAGTGTAGAGTGTAGGGTATAGAGTGTAGGGTATAGAGTGTGGATGGTATAGAGTGTAGAGTGTAGGGTATAGAGTGTATAGTGTAGGTTATAGAGTGTAGGGTATAGAGTAAAGGGTATAGAGTGTATGGTATAGAGTGTAGGGAATAGAGTGTAGAGTGTAGGGGATAGAGTGTATAGTGTAGGTTATAGAGTGTAGGGTATAGAGTAAAGGGTATAGAGTGTATGGTATAGAGTGTAGGGAATAGAGTGTAGAGTGTAGGGCATAGTGTGTATGGTTTAGAGTGTAGGGTATAGAGTGTAGAGTGTAGGGTATAGAGTGTAGGGTATAAAGTGTAGGGCATAGAGTGTAGGGTATAGAGTTTATAGTGTAGGGTATACAGTGTAGGGTATAGAGTGTAGGGTATAGAGTGTAGGGTATAGAGTGTAGAGTGTAGGGATTAAAGTGTAGGGTATATAATGTAAGGTATAGAGTGTAGAGTGTAGGGTATAGAGTGTAGGGTATAGAGTGTAGGCTATAGAGTGTAGGGTATAGAGTGTAAACTGTAGAGTGTAGGGTATAGAGTAGTAGAGTGTATGGTATAGAGTGTAGGGTATAGAGTGTATGGAATAGAGGGTAGGGTATAGAGTGTAGGGTATAGAGTGTAGGGTATAGAGCGTAGGGTGTAGGGTATAGAGTGTAGGGTGTAGAGTGTAGAGTGTAGGGTATAGAGTGTATGGTATAGAGTGTAGGGTGTAGAGTGTAGGGTATAGAGTGTAGAGTGTAGGGTATAGAGTGTAGGGTATAGAGTGTATGGTATACAGTGTAGAGTGTAGGGTATAGAGTGTATAGTGTAGGGTGTAGAGTGTCGGGTATAGAGTGTAGGGTATAGAGTGTATGGTACAGAGTGTAGGGTATAGAGTGTAGAGTGTAGGGTATAGAGTGGAGGGTATGGAGTGTAGGGTATAGAGTGTAGGGTATAGAGTGTAGGGTATAGAGTGTAGAGTGTAGGGTATAGAGTGTAGGGTATAGAGTGTAGGGTGTAGAGTGTAGAGTATAGAGTGTAGGGTATAGAGTGTAGGGTATAGAGTGTAGAGTGTAGAGTGTAGGGTATAGAGTGTAGGGTATAGAGTGTAGGGTATAGAGTGTAGAGTGTAGGGTATAGAGTGTATGGTATAGAGTATAGGGTATAGAGTGTAGAGTGTAGGGTATAGAGTGTATAGTATAGAGTGTAGGGTACAGAGTGTAGAGTGTAGGGAGTAAAGTGTAGGGTATATAGTGTAGGGTGTAGGGTTTAAAGTGTGGGGTATAGAGTGTAGGATATAGAGTGTAGAGTGTAGGGTATAGAGTGTAGGGTATAGAGTATATGGTATAGAGTGTAGGGTATAGAGTGTATAGTGTAGGGTATAGAGTGTAGGGTTTAGAGTGTATGGTATAGAGTGTAGGGAATAGAGTGTAGAGTGTATGGTATAGAGTGTAGGGTATAGAGTGTAGAGTGTAGGGTATAAAGTGTAGGGTATAGAGTGTAGGGTATAGAGTGTAGAGAGTAGGGTATAGAGTGTAGGGTATAAAGTGTAGGGTATAGAGTGTAGAGTGTAGGTATTAGAGTGTAGGGTATAGAGTGTAGGGTATAGAGTGTAGAATGTACGGTATAGAGTGTAGGGTATAGAGTATAGAGTGTAGGGTATAGAGTGTAGGGTATAGAGTGTAAAGTGTAGAGTGTAGGGTATAGAGTGTAGAGTGTAGGGTATAGAGTGTAGGGTATAGAGTGTATGGAATAGAGTGTAGGGTATAGTGTGTAGAGTGTAGGGTATAGAGTATAGGGTATAGAGCGTAGGGTGTAGGGTATAGAGTGTAGGGTATAGAGTGTAGGGTATAGAGTGTAGAGTGTAGGGTATAGAGTGTATGGTATAGAGTGTAGGGTGTAGAGTGTAGGGTATAGAGTGCAGGGTATAGAGTGTATGGTATATAGAGTAGAGTATAGAGTGTAGAGTGTAGGGTATAGAGTGGAGGGTATGGAGTGTACGGTATAGAGTGTAGAGTGTAGGGTATAGAGTGTAGGGTATAGAGTGTAAGGTATAGAGTGTAGAGTATAGAGTGTAGGGTATAGAGTGTAGGGTATAGAGTGTAGAGTGTAGGGTATAGAGTGTATAGTATAGAGTGTAGGGTATAGAGTGTAGGGTATAGAGTGTAGAGTGTAGGGTATAGAGTGTAGGGTATAGAGTGTAGGGTATAGGGTGTAGAGTATAGAGTGTAGGGTATAGAGTGTAGGGTATAGAGTGTAGGGTATAGAGTGTAGGTTATAGAGTGTAGGGTATAGAGTGTAGAGTGTAGGGTATAGAGTGTATGGTATAGAGTGTAGGGTATAGAGTGTAGAGTGTAGGGTATAGAGTGTAGGGTATAGAGTGTAGGGTATAGAGTGTAGGGTATAGAGTGTAGGGTATAGAGTGTAGAGTGTAGGGTATAGAGTGTAGGGTATAGAATGTAGGGTATAGAGTGTAGGGTATAGAGTGTAGGGTATAGAGTGTAGAGTGTAGGGTATAGAGTGTAGGGTATGGAGTGTAGAGTGTAGGGATTAGAGTGTATGGTATAGAGTGTAGGGTATAGAGTTTAGACTATAGGGTATAGAGTGTAGAGTATGGAGTGTAGAGTATAGAGTGTAGGATATAGAGTGTAGAGTGTAGGGATTAGAGTGTAGGGCATAGAGTGTAGGGCATAGAGTGTAGAGTGTAGGGTATAGAGTGTAGGGTATAGAGTATAGAGTGTAGGGTATAGAGTGTAGGGTATAGAGTGTAGAGTGTAGGGTATAGAGTGTAGAGTGTAGGGTATAGAGTGTAGGGTATAGAGTGCATGGAATAGAGTGTAGAGTGTAGGGTATAAAGTGTATGGTATAGAGTGTAGGGTATAGAGTGTAGGGTATAGAGTGTAGAGTGTAGGGATTAGAGTGTAGGGTATAGAGTGTAGGGTATAGAATGTATGGAATAGAGTATAGGGTATAGAATATAGAGTGTAGGGTATAGAGTGTAGGGTATAGAGCGTAGGGTGTACGGTATAGAGTGTAGGGTATAGAGTGTAGGGTATAGAGTGTAGAGTGTAGGGTATAGAGTGTATGGTATAGAGTGTAGGGTATGAAGTGTAGGGTATAGAGTGTAGAGTGTAGGGTATAGAGTGTATGGTATAGAGTGTATGGTGTAGAGTGTATGGTATAGAGTGTAGGGTATAGAGTGTATGGTATAGAGTGTAGGGTATAGAGTGTAGAGTGTAGGGTATAGAATGTATTGTATAGAGTGTGGGGCATAGAGTGTAGGGTATAGATTGTAGGGTATAGAGTGTATAGTGTAGGGTATAGAGTGTAGGGTTTAGAGTGTATGGTATAGAGTGTAGGGAATAGAGTGTAGAGTGTATGGTATAGAGTGTAGGGTATAGAGTGTAGAGTGTAGGGTATAAAGTGTAGGGTATAGAGTGTAGGGTATAGAGTGTAGAGAGTAGGGTATAGAGTGTAGGGTATAAAGTGTAGGGTATAGAGTGTAGAGTGTAGGGATTAGAGTGTAGGGTATAGAGTGTAGGGTATAGAGTGTAGAATGTACGGTATAGAGTGTAGGGTATAGAGTATAGAGTGTAGGGTATAGAGTGTAGGGTATAGAGTGTAAAGTGTAGAGTGTAGGGTATAGAGTGTAGAGTGTAGGGTATAGAGTGTAGGGTATAGAGTGTATGGAATAGAGTGTAGGGTATAGTGTGTAGAGTGTAGGGTATAGAGTATAGGGTATAGAGCGTAGGGTGTAGGGTATAGAGTGTAGGGTATAGAGTGTAGGGTATAGAGTGTAGAGTGTAGGGTATAGAGTGTATGGTATAGAGTGTAGAGTGTAGGGTATAGAGTGTAGAGTGTAGGGTATAGAGTGTAGAGTGTAGGGTATAGAGTGTAGGGTATAGAGTGTAGAGTGTAGGGTATAGAGTGTATGGTATAGAGTGTATGGTATAGAGTGTAGGGTGTAGGGTATAGAGTATAGAATATAGAGTGTAGGGTATAGAGTGTAGAGTGTAGGGTATAGAGTGTATGGTATAGAGTGTATGCTATAGAGTGTAGGGTATAGAGTGTAGAGTGTAGGGTATAGAGTGTACGGTATAGAGTGTAGGGTATAGAGTGTAGAGTGTAGGGTATAGAGTGTAGGGTATAGAGTGTAGAGTGTAGGGTATAGAGTGTATATTGTAGGGTAAAGAGTGTAGGGTATAGAGAGTATGGTATAGAGAGTAGGGAATAGAGTGTAGAGTGTAGGGTATAGAGTGTAGAGTGTAGGGTATAGAGTGTAGGGTATAGAGTGTACGGTATAGAGTGTAGGGTATAGAGTGTAGAGTGTAGGGTATAGAGTGTAGGGTATAGAGTGTAGAGTGTAGGGTATAGAGTGTATATTGTAGGGTAAAGAGTGTAGGGTATAGAGAGTATGGTATAGAGAGTAGGGAATAGAGTGTAGAGTGTAGGGTATAGAGTGTAGAGTGTAGGGTATAGAGTGTAGGGCATAGAGTGTAGAGTGTAGGGTATAGAGTGTAGGGTATAGAGTATAGAGTGTAGGGTATAGAGTGTAGGGTATAGAGTGTAGAGTGTAGGGTATAGAGTGTAGAGTGTAGGGTATAGAGTGTAGGGTATAGAGTGTAGGTTATAGAGTGTAGGGTATAGAGTGTAGAGTGTAGGGTGTAGAGTGTAGGGTATAGAGTGTAAGGTATAGAGTGTAGGGTATAAAGTGTATGTTATAGATTGTAGGGTATAGAGTGCAGAGTGTAGGGTATAGAGTATAGGGTATAGAGTGTAGGGTATAGAGTGTAGAGTGTAGGGTACAGAGTGTATGGTATAGAGTGTAGGGTATAGAGTGTAGGGTATAGAGTATAGAGTATAGAGTGTAGGGTATAGAGTGTAGAGTGTAGCGTATAGAGTGTAGGGTATAGAGTGTAGGGTATAGAGTGTAGGGTATAGTGTGTATGGTATAGAGCGTAGGGTATAGAGTGTAGAGTGTAGGGTATAGAGTGTAGGGTATAGAGTGTAGAGTGTAGGGTATATAGTGTAGAGTGTATGGTATAGAGTGTAGGGTATAGAGTGTAGGGTATAGAGTGTAGGGTATAGAGTGTAGAGTGTAGGGTATAGAGTGTAGGGTTTAGAGAGTAGGGTATAGAGTGTAGGGTATAGAGTGTAAAGTGTAGGGTATAGAGTGTAGGGTATAGAGTGTAGGGTATAGAGTGTAGGGTGTAGAGTGTAGAGTGTAGGGTATAAAGTGTAGAGAGTAGGGTATAGAGTGTAGGGTATAGAGTGTAGGTTATAGAGTGTAGGGTATAGAGTGTAGAGTGTAGGGTGTAGAGTGTAGGGTATAGAGTGTAGGGTATAGAGTGTAGAGTGTAGGGTATAAAGTGTAGAGAGTAGGGTATAGAGTGTAGGGTATAGAGTGTAGGTTATAGAGTGTAGGGTATAGAGTGTAGAGTGTAGGGTGTAGATTGTAGGTTATAGAGTGTAGAGTGTAGGGTATAAAGTGTAGAGAGTAGGGTATAGAGTGTAGGGTATAGAGTGTAGGTTATAGAGTGTAGAGTATAGAGTGTAGAGTGTAGGGTGTAGAGTGTAGGGTATAGAGTGTAAGGTATAGAGTGTAGGGTATAAAGTGTATGTTATAGATTGTAGGGTATAGAGTGCAGAGTGTAGGGTATAGAGTATAGGGTATAGAGTGTAGGGTATAGAGTGTAGATTGTAGGGTATAGAGTGTATGGTATAGAGTGTAGGGTATAGAGTGTAGGGTATAGAGTATAGAGTATAGAGTGTAGGGTATAGAGTGTAGAGTGTAGCGTATAGAGTGTAGGGTATAGAGTGTAGGGTATAGAGTGTAGGGTATAGTGTGTATGGTATAGAGCGTAGGGTATAGAGTGTAGAGTGTAGGGTATAGAGTGTAGGGTATAGAGTGTAGAGTGTAGGGTATAGAGTGTAGGGTATATAGTGTAGAGTGTATGGTATAGAGTGTAGGGTATAGAGTGTAGGGTATAGAGTGTAAGGTATAGAGTGCAGGGTATGGAGTGTAAGTTATAGAGTGTAGGGCATAGAGTGTAGGGTATAGAGTGTATGGTATAGAGTGTAGGGTATAGAGTGGAGGGTATAGAGTGTAGGGTATAGATTGTAGGGTATAGAGTGTAGAGTGTAGGGTATAGAGTGTAGGGTATAGAGTGTGGATGGTATAGAGTGTAGAGTGTAGGGTATAGAGTGTATAGTGTAGGTTATAGAGTGTAGGGTATAGAGTAAAGGGTATAGAGTGTATGGTATAGAGTGTAGGGAATAGAGTGTAGAGTGTAGGGGATAGAGTGTATAGTGTAGGTTATAGAGTGTAGGGTATAGAGTAAAGGGTATAGAGTGTATGGTATAGAGTGTAGGGAATAGAGTGTAGAGTGTAGGGCATAGTGTGTATGGTTTAGAGTGTAGGGTATAGAGTGTAGAGTGTAGGGTATAGAGTGTAGGGTATAAAGTGTAGGGCATAGAGTGTAGGGTATAGAGTTTATAGTGTAGGGTATACAGTGTAGGGTATAGAGTGTAGGGTATAGAGTGTAGGGTATAGAGTGTAGAGTGTAGGGATTAAAGTGTAGGGTATATAATGTAAGGTATAGAGTGTAGAGTGTAGGGTATAGAGTGTAGGGTATAGAGTGTAGGCTATAGAGTGTAGGGTATAGAGTGTAAACTGTAGAGTGTAGGGTATAGAGTAGTAGAGTGTATGGTATAGAGTGTAGGGTATAGAGTGTATGGAATAGAGGGTAGGGTATAGAGTGTAGGGTATAGAGTGTAGGGTATAGAGCGTAGGGTGTAGGGTATAGAGTGTAGGGTGTAGAGTGTAGAGTGTAGGGTATAGAGTGTATGGTATAGAGTGTAGGGTGTAGAGTGTAGGGTATAGAGTGTAGAGTGTAGGGTATAGAGTGTAGGGTATAGAGTGTATGGTATACAGTGTAGAGTGTAGGGTATAGAGTGTATAGTGTAGGGTGTAGAGTGTCGGGTATAGAGTGTAGGGTATAGAGTGTATGGTACAGAGTGTAGGGTATAGAGTGTAGAGTGTAGGGTATAGAGTGGAGGGTATGGAGTGTAGGGTATAGAGTGTAGGGTATAGAGTGTAGGGTATAGAGTGTAGAGTGTAGGGTATAGAGTGTAGGGTATAGAGTGTAGGGTGTAGAGTGTAGAGTATAGAGTGTAGGGTATAGAGTGTAGGGTATAGAGTGTAGAGTGTAGAGTGTAGGGTATAGAGTGTAGGGTATAGAGTGTAGGGTATAGAGTGTAGAGTGTAGGGTATAGAGTGTATGGTATAGAGTATAGGGTATAGAGTGTAGAGTGTAGGGTATAGAGTGTATAGTATAGAGTGTAGGGTACAGAGTGTAGAGTGTAGGGAGTAAAGTGTAGGGTATATAGTGTAGGGTGTAGGGTTTAAAGTGTGGGGTATAGAGTGTAGGATATAGAGTGTAGAGTGTAGGGTATAGAGTGTAGGGTATAGAGTATATGGTATAGAGTGTAGGGTATAGAGTGTATAGTGTAGGGTATAGAGTGTAGGGTTTAGAGTGTATGGTATAGAGTGTAGGGAATAGAGTGTAGAGTGTATGGTATAGAGTGTAGGGTATAGAGTGTAGAGTGTAGGGTATAAAGTGTAGGGTATAGAGTGTAGGGTATAGAGTGTAGAGAGTAGGGTATAGAGTGTAGGGTATAAAGTGTAGGGTATAGAGTGTAGAGTGTAGGGATTAGAGTGTAGGGTATAGAGTGTAGGGTATAGAGTGTAGAATGTACGGTATAGAGTGTAGGGTATAGAGTATAGAGTGTAGGGTATAGAGTGTAGGGTATAGAGTGTAAAGTGTAGAGTGTAGGGTATAGAGTGTAGAGTGTAGGGTATAGAGTGTAGGGTATAGAGTGTATGGAATAGAGTGTAGGGTATAGTGTGTAGAGTGTAGGGTATAGAGTATAGGGTATAGAGCGTAGGGTGTAGGGTATAGAGTGTAGGGTATAGAGTGTAGGGTATAGAGTGTAGATTGTAGGGTATAGAGTGTATGGTATAGAGTGTAGGGTGTAGAGTGTAGGGTATAGAGTGCAGGGTATAGAGTGTATGGTATATAGAGTAGAGTATAGAGTGTAGAGTGTAGGGTATAGAGTGGAGGGTATGGAGTGTACGGTATAGAGTGTAGAGTGTAGGGTATAGAGTGTAGGGTATAGAGTGTAAGGTATAGAGTGTAGAGTATAGAGTGTAGGGTATAGAGTGTAGGGTATAGAGTGTAGAGTGTAGGGTATAGAGTGTATAGTATAGAGTGTAGGGTATAGAGTGTAGGGTATAGAGTGTAGAGTGTAGGGTATAGAGTGTAGGGTATAGAGTGTAGGGTATAGGGTGTAGAGTATAGAGTGTAGGGTATAGAGTGTAGGGTATAGAGTGTAGGGTATAGAGTGTAGGTTATAGAGTGTAGGGTATAGAGTGTAGAGTGTAGGGTATAGAGTGTATGGTATAGAGTGTAGGGTATAGAGTGTAGAGTGTAGGGTATAGAGTGTAGGGTATAGAGTGTAGGGTATAGAGTGTAGGGTATAGAGTGTAGGGTATAGAGTGTAGAGTGTAGGGTATAGAGTGTAGGGTATAGAATGTAGGGTATAGAGTGTAGGGTATAGAGTGTAGGGTATAGAGTGTAGAGTGTAGGGTATAGAGTGTAGGGTATGGAGTGTAGAGTGTAGGGATTAGAGTGTATGGTATAGAGTGTAGGGTATAGAGTTTAGACTATAGGGTATAGAGTGTAGAGTATGGAGTGTAGAGTATAGAGTGTAGGATATAGAGTGTAGAGTGTAGGGATTAGAGTGTAGGGCATAGAGTGTAGGGCATAGAGTGTAGAGTGTAGGGTATAGAGTGTAGGGTATAGAGTATAGAGTGTAGGGTATAGAGTGTAGGGTATAGAGTGTAGAGTGTAGGGTATAGAGTGTAGAGTGTAGGGTATAGAGTGTAGGGTATAGAGTGCATGGAATAGAGTGTAGAGTGTAGGGTATAAAGTGTATGGTATAGAGTGTAGGGTATAGAGTGTAGGGTATAGAGTGTAGAGTGTAGGGATTAGAGTGTAGGGTATAGAGTGTAGGGTATAGAATGTATGGAATAGAGTATAGGGTATAGAATATAGAGTGTAGGGTATAGAGTGTAGGGTATAGAGCGTAGGGTGTACGGTATAGAGTGTAGGGTATAGAGTGTAGGGTATAGAGTGTAGAGTGTAGGGTATAGAGTGTATGGTATAGAGTGTAGGGTATGAAGTGTAGGGTATAGAGTGTAGAGTGTAGGGTATAGAGTGTATGGTATAGAGTGTATGGTGTAGAGTGTATGGTATAGAGTGTAGGGTATAGAGTGTATGGTATAGAGTGTAGGGTATAGAGTGTAGAGTGTAGGGTATAGAATGTATTGTATAGAGTGTGGGGCATAGAGTGTAGGGTATAGATTGTAGGGTATAGAGTGTATAGTGTAGGGTATAGAGTGTAGGGTTTAGAGTGTATGGTATAGAGTGTAGGGAATAGAGTGTAGAGTGTATGGTATAGAGTGTAGGGTATAGAGTGTAGAGTGTAGGGTATAAAGTGTAGGGTATAGAGTGTAGGGTATAGAGTGTAGAGAGTAGGGTATAGAGTGTAGGGTATAAAGTGTAGGGTATAGAGTGTAGAGTGTAGGGATTAGAGTGTAGGGTATAGAGTGTAGGGTATAGAGTGTAGAATGTACGGTATAGAGTGTAGGGTATAGAGTATAGAGTGTAGGGTATAGAGTGTAGGGTATAGAGTGTAAAGTGTAGAGTGTAGGGTATAGAGTGTAGAGTGTAGGGTATAGAGTGTAGGGTATAGAGTGTATGGAATAGAGTGTAGGGTATAGTGTGTAGAGTGTAGGGTATAGAGTATAGGGTATAGAGCGTAGGGTGTAGGGTATAGAGTGTAGGGTATAGAGTGTAGGGTATAGAGTGTAGAGTGTAGGGTATAGAGTGTATGGTATAGAGTGTAGAGTGTAGGGTATAGAGTGTAGAGTGTAGGGTATAGAGTGTAGAGTGTAGGGTATAGAGTGTAGGGTATAGAGTGTAGAGTGTAGGGTATAGAGTGTATGGTATAGAGTGTATGGTATAGAGTGTAGGGTGTAGGGTATAGAGTATAGAATATAGAGTGTAGGGTATAGAGTGTAGAGTGTAGGGTATAGAGTGTATGGTATAGAGTGTATGCTATAGAGTGTAGGGTATAGAGTGTAGAGTGTAGGGTATAGAGTGTACGGTATAGAGTGTAGGGTATAGAGTGTAGAGTGTAGGGTATAGAGTGTAGGGTATAGAGTGTAGAGTGTAGGGTATAGAGTGTATATTGTAGGGTAAAGAGTGTAGGGTATAGAGAGTATGGTATAGAGAGTAGGGAATAGAGTGTAGAGTGTAGGGTATAGAGTGTAGAGTGTAGGGTATAGAGTGTAGGGTATAGAGTGTAGAGTGTAGGGTATAAAGTGTAGAGAGTAGGGTAAAGAGTGTAGGGTATAGAGTGTAGGTTATAGAGTGTAGGGTATAGAGTGTAGAGTGTAGGGTGTAGAGTGTAGGTTATAGAGTGTAAGGTATAGAGTGTAGGGTATAAAGTGTATGTTATAGAGTGTAGGTTATAGAGTGTAGAGCGTAGGGTAAAGAGTGTAGGGTATAAAGTGTAGGGTATAGAGTGTAGGGTATAGATTGTAGGGTATAGAGTGTAGATTGTAGGGTATAGAGTCTATGGTATAGAGTGTAGAGTGTAGGGTATAGAGTGTATAGTGTAGGGTAAAGAGTGTAGGGTATAGAGTGTATGGTATAGAGTGTAGGGAGTAGAGTGAAGGGTATAGAGTGTATGGTATAGAGTGTAGGGTATAGAGTGTAGAGTGTAGCGTATAGAGTGTAGGGTATAGAGTGTAGGGTATAGAGTGTAGAGTGTAGGGATTAGAGTGTAGGGTATAGAGTGTAGGGTATAGAGTGTAGAATGTACGGTATAGAGTGTAGGGTATGAAGTGTAGAGTGTAGGGTATAGAGTATAGAGTGTAAGGTATAGAGTGTAGGGTATAGAGTGTAAAGTGTAGAGTGTATGGTGTAGAGTGTAGGGTATAGAGTGTAGGGTATAGAGTGTATGGAATAGAGTGTAGGGTATAGAGTGTAGGGTATAGAGCGTAGGGTGTAGGGTATAGAGTGTAGGGTATAGAGTGTAGGGTATAGAGTTTAGAGTGTAGGGTACAGAGTGTATGGTATAGAGTGTAGGGTGTATGGTATAGAGTGCAGGGGATAGAGTGTAGAGTGTGAGGTATAGAGTGTAGGGTATAGAGTGTATGGTATAGAGTGTATGGTATAGATTGTAATGTATAGAGTGTAGGGTATAGAGTGTAGAGTGTAGGTTATAGAGTGTAGAGTGTAGGGTATAGAGTGTAGGGTATAGATTGTATGATATAGAGTGTATGGTATAGATTGTAGGGTATAGAGTGTAGGGTATAAAGTGTAGAGTGTAGGGTATAGAGTGTAGAGTGTAGGGTATAGAGTGTAGGGTATAGAGTGTAGGGGTTAAAGTGTAGAGTGTAGGGTATAGAGTGTAGGGTATAGAGTGTAGAGTATAGAGTGTAAAGTGTAGAGTGTAGGGTGTAGAGTGTAGACTGTAGGGTATAGAGTGTAGGGTATAGAGTGTAGGGTATAGAGTGTATGGTATAGAGTGTAGGGTATAGAGTGTAGAGTGTAGGGTATATAGTGTAGGGTATAATGTGTAGAGTGTAGGGTATAGAGTGTAAGGTATAGAGGGTAGGGTATAGAGTGTATGGTGTAGAGTGTAGGGTATAGAGTGTAGGGTATAGAGTGAATGGTATAGAGTGTAGGGTATAGAGTGTAAGCTATAAAGTGTAGGGTGAAGAGTGTAGGGTATAGAGTTTAGGGTATAGAGTGTAGGGTATAGAGTGTAGGGTATAGAGTGTAGGGTATAGAGTGTAGAGTGTAGGGTATAGAGTGTAGGGTTTAGACAGTAGGGTATAGAGTGTAGAGTGTAGGGTATAGAGTGTAGAGTGTAGGGTATAGAGTGTAGGGTATAGAGTGTAGGGTATAGAGTGTAGGGTATAGAGTGTAGAGTGTAGGGTATAAAGTGTAGAGAGTAGGGTATAGAGTGTAGGGTATAGAGTGTAGGTTATAGAGTGTAGGGTATAGAGTGTAGAGTGTAGGGTGTAGAGTGTAGGGTATAGAGTGTAGGGTATAGAGTGTAGAGTGTAGGGTATAAAGTGTAGAGAGTAGGGTATAGAGTGTAGGGTATAGAGTGTAGGTTATAGAGTGTAGGGTATAGAGTGTAGAGTGTAGGGTGTAGATTGTAGGTTATAGAGTGTAGAGTGTAGGGTATAAAGTGTAGAGAGTAGGGTATAGAGTGTAGGGTATAGAGTGTAGGTTATAGAGTGTAGGGTATAGAGTGTAGAGTGTAGGGTGTAGAGTGTAGGGTATAGAGTGTAAGGTATAGAGTGTAGGGTATAAAGTGTATGTTATAGATTGTAGGGTATAGAGTGCAGAGTGTAGGGTATAGAGTATAGGGTATAGAGTGTAGGGTATAGAGTGTAGAGTGTAGGGTACAGAGTGTATGGTATAGAGTGTAGGGTATAGAGTGTAGGGTATAGAGTATAGAGTATAGAGTGTAGGGTATAGAGTGTAGAGTGTAGCGTATAGAGTGTAGGGTATAGAGTGTAGGGTATAGAGTGTAGGGTATAGTGTGTATGGTATAGAGCGTAGGGTATAGAGTGTAGAGTGTAGGGTATAGAGTGTAGGGTATAGAGTGTAGAGTGTAGGGTATATAGTGTAGAGTGTATGGTATAGAGTGTAGGGTATAGAGTGTAGGGTATAGAGTGTAGGGTATAGAGTGTAGAGTGTAGGGTATAGAGTGTAGGGTTTAGAGAGTAGGGTATAGAGTGTAGAGTGTAGGGTATAGAGTGTAGAGTGTAGGGTATAGAGTGTAGGGTATAGAGTGTAGGGTATAGAGTGTAGGGTGTAGAGTGTAGAGTGTAGGGTATAAAGTGTAGAGAGTAGGGTATAGAGTGTAGGGTATAGAGTGTAGGTTATAGAGTGTAGGGTATAGAGTGTAGAGTGTAGGGTGTAGAGTGTAGGGTATAGAGTGTAGGGTATAGAGTGTAGAGTGTAGGGTATAAAGTGTAGAGAGTAGGGTATAGAGTGTAGGGTATAGAGTGTAGGTTATAGAGTGTAGGGTATAGAGTGTAGAGTGTAGGGTGTAGATTGTAGGTTATAGAGTGTAGAGTGTAGGGTATAAAGTGTAGAGAGTAGGGTATAGAGTGTAGGGTATAGAGTGTAGGTTATAGAGTGTAGGGTATAGAGTGTAGAGTGTAGGGTGTAGAGTGTAGGGTATAGAGTGTAAGGTATAGAGTGTAGGGTATAAAGTGTATGTTATAGATTGTAGGGTATAGAGTGCAGAGTGTAGGGTATAGAGTATAGGGTATAGAGTGTAGGGTATAGAGTGTAGATTGTAGGGTATAGAGTGTATGGTATAGAGTGTAGGGTATAGAGTGTAGGGTATAGAGTATAGAGTATAGAGTGTAGGGTATAGAGTGTAGAGTGTAGCGTATAGAGTGTAGGGTATAGAGTGTAGGGTATAGAGTGTAGGGTATAGTGTGTATGGTATAGAGCGTAGGGTATAGAGTGTAGAGTGTAGGGTATAGAGTGTAGGGTATAGAGTGTAGAGTGTAGGGTATAGAGTGTAGGGTATATAGTGTAGAGTGTATGGTATAGAGTGTAGGGTATAGAGTGTAGGGTATAGAGTGTAAGGTATAGAGTGCAGGGTATGGAGTGTAAGTTATAGAGTGTAGGGCATAGAGTGTAGGGTATAGAGTGTATGGTATAGAGTGTAGGGTATAGAGTGGAGGGTATAGAGTGTAGGGTATAGATTGTAGGGTATAGAGTGTAGAGTGTAGGGTATAGAGTGTAGGGTATAGAGTGTGGATGGTATAGAGTGTAGAGTGTAGGGTATAGAGTGTATAGTGTAGGTTATAGAGTGTAGGGTATAGAGTAAAGGGTATAGAGTGTATGGTATAGAGTGTAGGGAATAGAGTGTAGAGTGTAGGGGATAGAGTGTATAGTGTAGGTTATAGAGTGTAGGGTATAGAGTAAAGGGTATAGAGTGTATGGTATAGAGTGTAGGGAATAGAGTGTAGAGTGTAGGGCATAGTGTGTATGGTTTAGAGTGTAGGGTATAGAGTGTAGAGTGTAGGGTATAGAGTGTAGGGTATAAAGTGTAGGGCATAGAGTGTAGGGTATAGAGTTTATAGTGTAGGGTATACAGTGTAGGGTATAGAGTGTAGGGTATAGCGTGTAGGGTATAGAGTGTAGAGTGTAGGGATTAAAGTGTAGGGTATATAATGTAAGGTATAGAGTGTAGAGTGTAGGGTATAGAGTGTAGGGTATAGAGTGTAGGCTATAGAGTGTAGGGTATAGAGTGTAAACTGTAGAGTGTAGGGTATAGAGTAGTAGAGTGTATGGTATAGAGTGTAGGGTATAGAGTGTATGGAATAGAGGGTAGGGTATAGAGTGTAGGGTATAGAGTGTAGGGTATAGAGCGTAGGGTGTAGGGTATAGAGTGTAGGGTGTAGAGTGTAGAGTGTAGGGTATAGAGTGTATGGTATAGAGTGTAGGGTGTAGAGTGTAGGGTATAGAGTAAAGAGTGTAGGGTATAGAGTGTAGGGTATAGAGTGTATGGTATACAGTGTAGAGTGTAGGGTATAGAGTGTATAGTGTAGGGTGTAGAGTGTCGGGTATAGAGTGTAGGGTATAGAGTGTATGGTACAGAGTGTAGGGTATAGAGTGTAGAGTGTAGGGTATAGAGTGGAGGGTATGGAGTGTAGGGTATAGAGTGTAGGGTATAGAGTGTAGGGTATAGAGTGTAGAGTGTAGGGTATAGAGTGTAGGGTATAGAGTGTAGGGTGTAGAGTGTAGAGTATAGAGTGTAGGGTATAGTGTGTAGGGTATAGAGTGTAGAGTGTAGGGTATAGAGTGTAGGGTATAGAGTGTAGGGTATAGAGTGTAGAGTGTAGGGTATAGAGTGTATGGTATAGAGTATAGGGTATAGAGTGTAGAGTGTAGGGTATAGAGTGTATAGTATAGAGTGTAGGGTACAGAGTGTAGAGTGTAGGGAGTAAAGTGTAGGGTATAGAGTGTAGGGTGTAGGGTTTAAAGTGTGGGGTATAGAGTGTAGGATATAGAGTGTAGAGTGTAGGGTATAGAGTGTAGGGTATAGAGTATATGGTATAGAGTGTAGGGTATAGAGTGTAGGGTATAGAGTGTAGGGTATAGAGTGTAGAGTGTAGGGTATAGAGTGTAGGGTATAGAGTGTAGGGTATAGAGTGTAGGGTATAGAGTGTAAAGTGTAGGTTATAGAGTGTAGGGTATAGAATGTAGGGTATAGATTGTAGAGTGTAGGGTATAGAGTGTAGGACATAGAGTATAGAGTGTAGGGTATAGAGTGTAGGGTATAGAGTGTAAAGTGTAGAGTGTAGGGTATAGAGTGTAGAGTGTAGGGTATAGAGTATTGGGTATAGAGTGTATGGAATAAAGTGTAGGGTATAGAGTGTAGAGTGTCGGGTATAGAGTGTAGGGTATAGAGCGTAGGGTGTAGGGTGCAGGGTATAGAGTGTAGGGTATAGAGTGTAGAGTGTAGGGTATAGAGTGTAGGGTATAGAGTGTAGGGTGTAGGGTATAGAGTGTAGGGTATAGAGTGTAGGGTATAGAGTGTAGGGTATAGAGTGTACAGTGTAGGGTATAGAGCGTAGGGTATAGAGTGTAAAGTGCAGAGTGTAGGGTATAGAGTATAGAGTGTAGGGTATAGAGTGTATGATATAGAGTGTAGGGTATAGAGTGTAGAGTGTAGGGTATAGAGTGTATGGTATAGAGTGTAGGGTATAGAGTGTAGAGTGTAGGGTATAGAGTGTAGGGTATAGAGTGTAGGGTGTAGAGTGTATGGTATAGAGTGTAGGGTATAGTGTGTAGAGTGTAGGGTATAGAGTGTAGGGTATAGAGTGTAGGGTATAGAGTGTAGGGTATAGAGTGTATGTTGTAGAGTGTAGAGTATAGAGTGTAGAGTGTAGGGTATAGAGTGTACGGTATAGAGTGTAGAGTGTAGGGTATAGAGTGTATGGTATAGAGTGTAGGGTATAGAGTGTAGAGTATAGAGTGTAGGGTATAGAGTGTAGAGTGTAGCATAAAGAGTGTAGGGTATAGAGTGTAGGGTATAGAGTGTAGGGTATAGTGTGTATGGTATAGAGTGTAGGGTATAGATTGTATGGTATAGAGCGTAGGGTATAGAGTGTAGAGTGTAGGGTATAGAGTGTAGGGTATAGAGTGTAGAGTGTAGGGTATAGAGTGTAGGGTATATAGTGTAGAGTGTATGGTATAGAGTGTAGGGTATAGAGTGTAGGGTATAGAGTGTAGAGTGTAGGGTATAGAGTGTAGGGTATAGAGTGTAGGGTATAGAGTGTAGGGTATAGAGTGTAGAGTGTAGGGTATAGAGTGTAGGGTTTAGAGAGTAGGGTATAGAGTGTAGAGTGTAGGGTATAGAGTGTAGAGTGTAGGGTATAGAGTGTAGGGTATAGAGTGTAGGGTATAGAGTGTAGGGTGTAGAGTGTAGAGTGTAGGGTATAAAGTGTAGAGAGTAGGGTATAGAGTGTAGGGTATAGAGTGTAGGTTATAGAGTGTAGGGTATAGAGTGTAGAGTGTAGGGTGTAGAGTGTAGGGTATAGAGTGTAGGGTATAGAGTGTAGAGTGTAGGGTATAAAGTGTAGAGAGTAGGGTATAGAGTGTAGGGTATAGAGTGTAGGTTATAGAGTGTAGGGTATAGAGTGTAGAGTGTAGGGTGTAGATTGTAGGTTATAGAGTGTAGAGTGTAGGGTATAAAGTGTAGAGAGTAGGGTATAGAGTGTAGGGTATAGAGTGTAGGTTATAGAGTGTAGGGTATAGAGTGTAGAGTGTAGGGTGTAGAGTGTAGGGTATAGAGTGTAAGGTATAGAGTGTAGGGTATAAAGTGTATGTTATAGATTGTAGGGTATAGAGTGCAGAGTGTAGGGTATAGAGTATAGGGTATAGAGTGTAGGGTATAGAGTGTAGATTGTAGGGTATAGAGTGTATGGTATAGAGTGTAGGGTATAGAGTGTAGGGTATAGAGTATAGAGTATAGAGTGTAGGGTATAGAGTGTAGAGTGTAGCGTATAGTGTGTAGGGTATAGAGTGTAGGGTATAGAGTGTAGGGTATAGTGTGTATGGTATAGAGCGTAGGGTATAGAGTGTAGAGTGTAGGGTATAGAGTGTAGAGTGTAGGGTATAGAGTGTAGGGTATATAGTGTAGAGTGTATGGTATAGAGTGTAGGGTATAGAGTGTAGGGTATAGAGTGTAAGGTATAGAGTGCAGGGTATGGAGTGTAAGTTATAGAGTGTAGGGCATAGAGTGTAGGGTATAGAGTGTATGGTATAGAGTGTAGGGTATAGAGTGGAGGGTATAGAGTGTAGGGTATAGATTGTAGGGTATAGAGTGTAGAGTGTAGGGTATAGAGTGTAGGGTATAGAGTGTGGATGGTATAGAGTGTAGAGTGTAGGGTATAGAGTGTATAGTGTAGGTTATAGAGTGTAGGGTATAGAGTAAAGGGTATAGAGTGTATGGTATAGAGTGTAGGGAATAGAGTGTAGAGTGTAGGGGATAGAGTGTATAGTGTAGGTTATAGAGTGTAGGGTATAGAGTAAAGGGTATAGAGTGTATGGTATAGAGTGTAGGGAATAGAGTGTAGAGTGTAGGGCATAGTGTGTATGGTTTAGAGTGTAGGGTATAGAGTGTAGAGTGTAGGGTATAGAGTGTAGGGTATAAAGTGTAGGGCATAGAGTGTAGGGTATAGAGTTTATAGTGTAGGGTATACAGTGTAGGGTATAGAGTGTAGGGTATAGAGTGTAGGGTATAGAGTGTAGAGTGTAGGGATTAAAGTGTAGGGTATATAATGTAAGGTATAGAGTGTAGAGTGTAGGGTATAGAGTGTAGGGTATAGAGTGTAGGCTATAGAGTGTAGGGTATAGAGTGTAAACTGTAGAGTGTAGGGTATAGAGTAGTAGAGTGTATGGTATAGAGTGTAGGGTATAGAGTGTATGGAATAGAGGGTAGGGTATAGAGTGTAGGGTATAGAGTGTAGGGTATAGAGCGTAGGGTGTAGGGTATAGAGTGTAGGGTGTAGAGTGTAGAGTGTAGGGTATAGAGTGTATGGTATAGAGTGTAGGGTGTAGAGTGTAGGGTATAGAGTGTAGAGTGTAGGGTATAGAGTGTAGGGTATAGAGTGTATGGTATACAGTGTAGAGTGTAGGGTATAGAGTGTATAGTGTAGGGTGTAGAGTGTCGGGTATAGAGTGTAGGGTATAGAGTGTATGGTACAGAGTGTAGGGTATAGAGTGTAGAGTGTAGGGTATAGAGTGGAGGGTATGGAGTGTAGGGTATAGAGTGTAGGGTATAGAGTGTAGGGTATAGAGTGTAGAGTGTAGGGTATAGAGTGTAGGGTATAGAGTGTAGGGTGTAGAGTGTAGAGTATAGAGTGTAGGGTATAGAGTGTAGGGTATAGAGTGTAGAGTGTAGAGTGTAGGGTATAGAGTGTAGGGTATAGAGTGTAGGGTATAGAGTGTAGAGTGTAGGGTATAGAGTGTATGGTATAGAGTATAGGGTATAGAGTGTAGAGTGTAGGGTATAGAGTGTATAGTATAGAGTGTAGGGTACAGAGTGTAGAGTGTAGGGAGTAAAGTGTAGGGTATAGAGTGTAGGGTGTAGGGTTTAAAGTGTGGGGTATAGAGTGTAGGATATAGAGTGTAGAGTGTAGGGTATAGAGTGTAGGGTATAGAGTATATGGTATAGAGTGTAGGGTATAGAGTGTAGGGTATAGAGTGTAGAGTGTAGGGTATAGAGTGTAGGGTATAGAGTGTAGGGTATAGAGTGTAGGGTATAGAGTGTAAAGTGTAGGTTATAGAGTGTAGGGTATAGAGTGTAGGGTATAGATTGTAGAGTGTAGGGTATAGAGTGTAGGACATAGAGTATAGAGTGTAGGGTATAGAGTGTAGGGTATAGAGTGTAAAGTGTAGAGTGTAGGGTATAGAGTGTAGAGTGTAGGGTATAGAGTATTGGGTATAGAGTGTATGGAATAAAGTGTAGGGTATAGAGTGTAGAGTGTCGGGTATAGAGTGTAGGGTATAGAGCGTAGGGTGTAGGGTGCAGGGTATAGAGTGTAGGGTATAGAGTGTAGAGTGTAGGGTATAGAGTGTAGGGTATAGAGTGTAGGGTGTAGGGTATAGAGTGTAGGGTATAGAGTGTAGGGTATAGAGTGTAGGGTATAGAGTGTACAGTGTAGGGTATAGAGCGTAGGGTATAGAGTGTAAAGTGCAGAGTGTAGGTTATAGAGTATAGAGTGTAGGGTATAGAGTGTATGATATAGAGTGTAGGGTATAGAGTGTAGAGTGTAGGGTATAGAGTGTATGGTATAGAGTGTAGGGTATACAGTGTAGAGTGTAGGGTATAGAGTGTAGGGTATAGAGTGTAGGGTGTAGAGTGTATGGTATAGAGTGTAGGGTATAGTGTGTAGAGTGTAGGGTATAGAGTGTAGGGTATAGAGTGTAGGGTATAGAGTGTAGGGTATAGAGTGTATGTTGTAGAGTGTAGAGTATAGAGTGTAGAGTGTAGGGTATAGAGTGTACGGTATAGAGTGTAGAGTGTAGGGTATAGAGTGTATGGTATAGAGTGTAGGGTATAGAGTGTAGAGTATAGAGTGTAGGGTATAGAGTGTAGAGTGTAGCATAAAGAGTGTAGGGTATAGAGTGTAGGGTATAGAGTGTAGGGTATAGTGTGTATGGTATAGAGTGTAGGGTATAGATTGTATGGTATAGAGCGTAGGGTATAGAGTGTAGAGTGTAGGGTATAGAGTGTAGGGTATAGAGTGTAGAGTGTAGGGTATAGAGTGTAGGGTATATAGTGTAGAGTGTATGGTATAGAGTGTAGGGTATAGAGTGTAGGGTATAGAGTGTAGAGTGTAGGGTATAGAGTGTAGGGTATAGAGTGTAGGGTATAGAGTGTAGGGTATAGAGTGTAGAGTGTAGGGTATAGAGTGTAGGGTTTAGAGAGTAGGGTATAGAGTGTAGAGTGTAGGGTATAGAGTGTAGAGTGTAGGGTATAGAGTGTAGGGTATAGAGTGTAGGGTATAGAGTGTAGGGTGTAGAGTGTAGAGTGTAGGGTATAAAGTGTAGAGAGTAGGGTATAGAGTGTAGGGTATAGAGTGTAGGTTATAGAGTGTAGGGTATAGAGTGTAGAGTGTAGGGTGTAGAGTGTAGGGTATAGAGTGTAGGGTATAGAGTGTAGAGTGTAGGGTATAAAGTGTAGAGAGTAGGGTATAGAGTGTAGGGTATAGAGTGTAGGTTATAGAGTGTAGGGTATAGAGTGTAGAGTGTAGGGTGTAGATTGTAGGTTATAGAGTGTAGAGTGTAGGGTATAAAGTGTAGAGAGTAGGGTATAGAGTGTAGGGTATAGAGTGTAGGTTATAGAGTGTAGGGTATAGAGTGTAGAGTGTAGGGTGTAGAGTGTAGGGTATAGAGTGTAAGGTATAGAGTGTAGGGTATAAAGTGTATGTTATAGATTGTAGGGTATAGAGTGCAGAGTGTAGGGTATAGAGTATAGGGTATAGAGTGTAGGGTATAGAGTGTAGATTGTAGGGTATAGAGTGTATGGTATAGAGTGTAGGGTATAGAGTGTAGGGTATAGAGTATAGAGTATAGAGTGTAGGGTATAGAGTGTAGAGTGTAGCGTATAGAGTGTAGGGTATAGAGTGTAGGGTATAGAGTGTAGGGTATAGTGTGTATGGTATAGAGCGTAGGGTATAGAGTGTAGAGTGTAGGGTATAGAGTGTACGGTATAGAGTGTAGAGTGTAGGGTATAGAGTGTAGGGTATATAGTGTAGAGTGTATGGTATAGAGTGTAGGGTATAGAGTGTAGGGTATAGAGTGTAAGGTATAGAGTGCAGGGTATGGAGTGTAAGTTATAGAGTGTAGGGCATAGAGTGTAGGGTATAGAGTGTATGGTATAGAGTGTAGGGTATAGAGTGGAGGGTATAGAGTGTAGGGTATAGATTGTAGGGTATAGAGTGTAGAGTGTAGGGTATAGAGTGTAGGGTATAGAGTGTGGATGGTATAGAGTGTAGAGTGTAGGGTATAGAGTGTATAGTGTAGGTTATAGAGTGTAGGGTATAGAGTAAAGGGTATAGAGTGTATGGTATAGAGTGTAGGGAATAGAGTGTAGAGTGTAGGGGATAGAGTGTATAGTGTAGGTTATAGAGTGTAGGGTATAGAGTAAAGGGTATAGAGTGTATGGTATAGAGTGTAGGGAATAGAGTGTAGAGTGTAGGGCATAGTGTGTATGGTTTAGAGTGTAGGGTATAGAGTGTAGAGTGTAGGGTATAGAGTGTAGGGTATAAAGTGTAGGGCATAGAGTGTAGGGTATAGAGTTTATAGTGTAGGGTATACAGTGTAGGGTATAGAGTGTAGGGTATAGAGTGTAGGGTATAGAGTGTAGAGTGTAGGGATTAAAGTGTAGGGTATATAATGTAAGGTATAGAGTGTAGAGTGTAGGGTATAGAGTGTAGGGCATAGAGTGTAGGCTATAGAGTGTAGGGTATAGAGTGTAAACTGTAGAGTGTAGGGTATAGAGTAGTAGAGTGTATGGTATAGAGTGTAGGGTATAGAGTGTATGGAATAGAGGGTAGGGTATAGAGTGTAGGGTATAGAGTGTAGGGTATAGAGCGTAGGGTGTAGGTTATAGAGTGTAGGGTGTAGAGTGTAGAGTGTAGGGTATAGAGTGTATGGTATAGAGTGTAGGGTGTAGAGTGTAGGGTATAGAGTGTAGAGTGTAGGGTATAGAGTGTAGGGTATAGAGTGTATGGTATACAGTGTAGAGTGTAGGGTATAGAGTGTATAGTGTAGGGTGTAGAGTGTCTGGTATAGAGTGTAGGGTATAGAGTGTATGGTACAGAGTGTAGGGTATAGAGTGTAGAGTGTAGGGTATAGAGTGGAGGGTATGGAGTGTAGGGTATAGAGTGTAGGGTATAGAGTGTAGGGTATAGAGTGTAGAGTGTAGGGTATAGAGTGTAGGGTATAGAGTGTAGGGTGTAGAGTGTAGAGTATAGAGTGTAGGGTATAGAGTGTAGGGTATAGAGTGTAGAGTGTAGAGTGTAGGGTATAGAGTGTAGGGTATAGAGTGTAGGGTATAGAGTGTAGAGTGTAGGGTATAGAGTGTATGGTATAGAGTATAGGGTATAGAGTGTAGAGTGTAGGGTATAGAGTGTATAGTATAGAGTGTAGGGTACAGAGTGTAGAGTGTAGGGAGTAGAGTGTAGGGTATAGAGTGTAGGGTATAGAGTGTAGGGTATAGATTGTAGAGTGTAGGGTATAGAGTGTAGGACATAGAGTATAGAGTGTAGGGTATAGAGTGTAGGGTATAGAGTGTAAAGTGTAGAGTGTAGGGTATAGAGTGTAGAGTGTAGGGTATAGAGTATTGGGTATAGAGTGTATGGAATAAAGTGTAGGGTATAGAGTGTAGAGTGTCGGGTATAGAGTGTAGGGTATAGAGCGTAGGGTGTAGGGTGCAGGGTATAGAGTGTAGGGTATAGAGTGTAGAGTGTGGGGTATAGAGTGTAGGGTATAGAGTGTAGGGTGTAGGGTATAGAGTGTAGGGTATAGAGTGTAGGGTATAGAGTGTAGGGTATAGAGTGTAGGGTATAGAGTGTACAGTGTAGGGTATAGAGCGTAGGGTATAGAGTGTAAAGTGCAGAGTGTAGGGTATAGAGTATAGAGTGTAGGGTATAGAGTGTATGATATAGAGTGTAGGGTATAGAGTGTAGAGTGTAGGGTATAGAGTGTATGGTATAGAGTGTAGGGTATAGAGTGTAGAGTGTAGGGTATAGAGTGTAGGGTATAGAGTGTAGGGTGTAGAGTGTATGGTATAGAGTGTAGGGTATAGTGTGTAGAGTGTAGGGTATAGAGTGTAGGGTATAGAGTGTAGGGTATAGAGTGTAGGGTATAGAGTGTATGTTGTAGAGTGTAGAGTATAGAGTGTAGAGTGTAGGGTATAGAGTGTACGGTATAGAGTGTAGAGTGTAGGGTATAGAGTGTATGGTATAGAGTGTAGGGTATAGAGTGTAGAGTATAGAGTGTAGGGTATAGAGTGTAGAGTGTAGCATAAAGAGTGTAGGGTATAGAGTGTAGGGTATAGAGTGTAGGGTATAGTGTGTATGGTATAGAGTGTAGGGTATAGATTGTATGGTATAGAGCGTAGGGTATAGAGTGTAGAGTGTAGGGTATAGAGTGTAGGGTATAGAGTGTAGAGTGTAGGGTATAGAGTGTAGGGTATATAGTGTAGAGTGTATGGTATAGAGTGTAGGGTATAGAGTGTAGGGTATAGAGTGTAGAGTGTAGGGTGTAGAGTGTAGGGTATAGAGTGTAAGGTATAGAGTGTAGGGTATAGATTGTAGGGTATAGAGTGTAGAGTGTAGGGTATAGATTGTATAGTGTAGGTTATAGAGTGTAGGGTATAGAGTAAAGGGTATAGAGTGTATGGTATAGAGTGTAGGGAATAGAGTGTAGAGTGTAGGGTATAGAGTGTATAGTGTAGGGTATAGAGTGTAGGGTATAGAGTGTAGGGTATAGAGTGTAGGGTATAGACTGTAGAGTGTAGAGTGTAGGGTATAGAGTGTAGGGTATAGAGTGTAGAGTGTATGGTATAGAGTGTATGGTATAGAGTGTATGTTATAGATTGTAGGGTATAGAGTGTAGGGTATAGAGTGTAGAGTGTAGGGTATAGAGTGTAGGGTATAGAGTGTAGGGTATAGAGTTTAGAGTGTAGGGTATACAGTGTAGGGTATAGAGTGTAGAGTGTATGGTATAGAGTGTAGGGGATAGAGTGTATGGTATAGAGTGTATGGTATAGAGTGTAGGGTATAGAGTGTAGGGTATAGAGTGTAGGGTATAGAGTGTAGAGTGTAGGGTATAGAGTGTAGGGTATAGAGTGTAGGGTATAGAGTGTAGAGTGTAGGGTATAGATTGTAGGGTATAGAGTGTTGGGTATAGAGTGTAGAGTGTAGGGTATAGAGTGTAGGGTATAGAATTTAGGGTTTAGAGTATAGGGTATAGAGTGTAGGGTATAGAGTGTAGAGTGTAGGGTATAGAGTGTAGAGTGTAGAGTGTAGGGTATAGAGTGTATAGTGTAGGGTATAGAGTGTATGGTATAGAGTGTAGGGAATAGAGTTTAGAGTGTAGGGTATAGAGTGTATGGTATAGAGTGTAGGGTATAGAGTGTAGAGTATAGAGTGTAGTGTATAGAGTGTAGGGTATAGAGTGTAGGGTATAGAATGTATGGTATAGAGTGTAGGGAATAGAGTGTAGAGTGTAGGGTATAGAGTGTATGGTGTAGAGTGTAGGGTATAGAGTGTAGGGTATAGAGTGTAGAATGTAGGGTATAGAGTGTAGGGTATAGAGTGTAGGGTATAGAGTGTAGGGTATAGAGTGTAAAGTGTAGGTTATAGAGTGTAGGGTATAGAGTGTAGGGTATAGATTGTAGAGTGTAGGGTATAGAGTGTAGGGCATAGAGTATAGAGTGTAGGGTATAGAGTGTAGGGTATAGAGTGTAAAGTGTAGAGTGTAGGGTATAGAGTGTAGAGTGTAGGGTATAGAGTATTGGGTATAGAGTGTATGGAATAGAGTGTAGGGTATAGAGTGTAGAGTGTAGGGTATAGAGTGTAGGGTATAGAGCGTAGGGTGTAGGGTGCAGGGTATAGAGTGTAGGGTATAGAGTGTAGAGTGTAGGGTATAGAGTGTAGGGTATAGAGTGTAGGGTGTAGGGTATAGAGTGTAGGGTATAGAGTGTAGGGTATAGAGTGTAGGGTATAGAGTGTACAGTGTAGGGTATAGATCGTAGGGTATAGAGTGTAAAGTGCAGAGTGTAGGGTATAGAGTATAGAGTGTAGGGTATAGAGTGTATGATATAGAGTGTAGGGTATAGAGTGTAGAGTGTAGGGTATAGAGTGTATGGTATAGAGTGTAGGGTATAGAGTGTAGAGTGTAGGGTATAGAGTGTAGGGTATAGAGTGTAGGGTGTAGAGTGTATGGTATAGAGTGTAAGGTATAGTGTGTAGAGTGTAGGGTATAGGGTGTAGGGTATAGAGTGTAGGGTATAGAGTGTATGTTGTAGAGTGTAGAGTATAGAGTGTAGAGTGTAGGGTATAGAGTGTACGGTATAGAGTGTAGAGTGTAGGATATAGAGTGTATGGTATAGAGTGTAGGGTATAGAGTGTAGAGTATAGAGTGTAGAGTGTAGCATAAAGAGTGTAGGGAATAGAGTGTAAAGTGTAGGTTATAGAGTGTAGGGTATAGAGTGTAGGGTATAGATTGTAGAGTGTAGGGTATAGAGTGTAGGACATAGAGTATAGAGTGTAGGGTATAGAGTGTAGGGTATAGAGTGTAAAGTGTAGAGTGTAGGGTATAGAGTGTAGAGTGTAGGGTATAGAGTATTGGGTATAGAGTGTATGGAATAAAGTGTAGGGTATAGAGTGTAGAGTGTCGGGTATAGAGTGTAGGGTATAGAGCGTAGGGTGTAGGGTGCAGGGTATAGAGTGTAGGGTATAGAGTGTAGAGTGTAGGGTATAGAGTGTAGGGTATAGAGTGTAGGGTGTAGGGTAAAGAGTGTAGGGTATAGAGTGTAGGGTATAGAGTGTAGGGTATAGAGTGTACAGTGTAGGGTATAGAGCGTAGGGTATAGAGTGTAAAGTGCAGAGTGTAGGGTATAGAGTATAGAGTGTAGGGTATAGAGTGTATGATATAGAGTGTAGGGTATAGAGTGTAGAGTGTAGGGTATAGAGTGTATGGTATAGAGTGTAGGGTATAGAGTGTAGAGTGTAGGGTATAGAGTGTAGGGTATAGAGTGTAGGGTGTAGAGTGTATGGTATAGAGTGTAGGGTATAGTGTGTAGAGTGTAGGGTATAGAGTGTAGGGTATAGAGTGTAGGGTATAGAGTGTATGTTGTAGAGTGTAGAGTATAGAGTGTAGAGTGTAGGGTATAGAGTGTACGGTATAGAGTGTAGAGTGTAGGGTATAGTGTGTATGGTATAGAGTGTAGGGTATAGATTGTATGGTATAGAGCGTAGGGTATAGAGTGTAGAGTGTAGGGTATAGAGTGTAGGGTATAGAGTGTAGAGTGTAGGGTATAGAGTGTAGGGTATATAGTGTAGAGTGTATGGTATAGAGTGTAGGGTATAGAGTGTAGGGTATAGAGTGTAGAGTGTAGGGTGTAGAGTGTAGGGTATAGAGTGTAAGGTATAGAGTGTAGGGTATAGATTGTAGGGTATAGAGTGTAGAGTGTAGGGTATAGATTGTATAGTGTAGGTTATAGAGTGTAGGGTATAGAGTAAAGGGTATAGAGTGTATGGTATAGAGTGTAGGGAATAGAGTGTAGAGTGTAGGGTATAGAGTGTATAGTGTAGGGTATAGAGTGTAGGGTATAGAGTGTAGGGTATAGAGTGTAGGGTATAGAGTGTAGAGTGTAGAGTGTAGGGTATAGAGTGTAGGGTATAGAGTGTAGAGTGTATGGTATAGAGTGTATGGTATAGAGTGTATGTTATAGATTGTAGGGTATAGAGTGTAGGGTATAGAGTGTAGAGTGTAGGGTATAGAGTGTAGGGTATAGAGTGTAGGGTATAGAGTTTAGAGTGTAGGGTATACAGTGTAGGGTATAGAGTGTAGAGTGTATGGTATAGAGTGTAGGGGATAGAGTGTATGGTATAGAGTGTATGGTATAGAGTGTAGGGTATAGAGTGTAGGGTATAGAGTGTAGGGTATAGAGTGTAGAGTGTAGGGTATAGAGTGTAGGGTATAGAGTGTAGGGTATAGAGTGTAGAGTGTAGGGTATAGATTGTAGGGTATAGAGTGTTGGGTATAGAGTGTAGAGTGTAGGGTATAGAGTGTAGGGTATAGAATTTAGGGTTTAGAGTATAGGGTATAGAGTGTAGGGTATAGAGTGTAGAGTGTAGGGTATAGAGTGTAGAGTGTAGAGTGTAGGGTATAGAGTGTATAGTGTAGGGTATAGAGTGTATGGTATAGAGTGTAGGGAATAGAGTTTAGAGTGTAGGGTATAGAGTGTATGGTATAGAGTGTAGGGTATAGAGTGTAGAGTATAGAGTGTAGTGTATAGAGTGTAGGGTATAGAGTGTAGGGTATAGAATGTATGGTATAGAGTGTAGGGAATAGAGTGTAGAGTGTAGGGTATAGAGTGTATGGTGTAGAGTGTAGGGTATAGAGTGTAGGGTATAGAGTGTAGAATGTAGGGTATAGAGTGTAGGGTATAGAGTGTAGGGTATAGAGTGTAGGGTATAGAGTGTAAAGTGTAGGTTATAGAGTGTAGGGTATAGAGTGTAGGGTATAGATTGTAGAGTGTAGGGTATAGAGTGTAGGGCATAGAGTATAGAGTGTAGGGTATAGAGTGTAGGGTATAGAGTGTAAAGTGTAGAGTGTAGGGTATAGAGTGTAGAGTGTAGGGTATAGAGTATTGGGTATAGAGTGTATGGAATAGAGTGTAGGGTATAGAGTGTAGAGTGTAGGGTATAGAGTGTAGGGTATAGAGCGTAGGGTGTAGGGTGCAGGGTATAGAGTGTAGGGTATAGAGTGTAGAGTGTAGGGTATAGAGTGTAGGGTATAGAGTGTAGGGTGTAGGGTATAGAGTGTAGGGTATAGAGTGTAGGGTATAGAGTGTAGGGTATAGAGTGTACAGTGTAGGGTATAGATCGTAGGGTATAGAGTGTAAAGTGCAGAGTGTAGGGTATAGAGTATAGAGTGTAGGGTATAGAGTGTATGATATAGAGTGTAGGGTATAGAGTGTAGAGTGTAGGGTATAGAGTGTATGGTATAGAGTGTAGGGTATAGAGTGTAGAGTGTAGGGTATAGAGTGTAGGGTATAGAGTGTAGGGTGTAGAGTGTATGGTATAGAGTGTAAGGTATAGTGTGTAGAGTGTAGGGTATAGGGTGTAGGGTATAGAGTGTAGGGTATAGAGTGTATGTTGTAGAGTGTAGAGTATAGAGTGTAGAGTGTAGGGTATAGAGTGTAGGGTATAGAGTGTACGGTATAGAGTGTAGAGTGTAGGATATAGAGTGTATGGTATAGAGTGTAGGGTATAGAGTGTAGAGTATAGAGTGTAGAGTGTAGCATAAAGAGTGTAGGGAATAGAGTGTAAAGTGTAGGTTATAGACTGTAGGGTATAGAGTGTAGGGTATAGATTGTAGAGTGTAGGGTATAGAGTGTAGGACATAGAGTATAGAGTGTAGGGTATAGAGTGTAGGGTATAGAGTGTAAAGTGTAGAGTGTAGGGTATAGAGTGTAGAGTGTAGGGTATAGAGTATTGGGTATAGAGTGTATGGAATAAAGTGTAGGGTATAGAGTGTAGAGTGTCGGGTATAGAGTGTAGGGTATAGAGCGTAGGGTGTAGGGTGCAGGGTATAGAGTGTAGGGTATAGAGTGTAGAGTGTAGGGTATAGAGTGTAGGGTATAGAGTGTAGGGTGTAGGGTAAAGAGTGTAGGGTATAGAGTGTAGGGTATAGAGTGTAGGGTATAGAGTGTACAGTGTAGGGTATAGAGCGTAGGGTATAGAGTGTAAAGTGCAGAGTGTAGGGTATAGAGTATAGAGTGTAGGGTATAGAGTGTATGATATAGAGTGTAGGGTATAGAGTGTAGAGTGTAGGGTATAGAGTGTATGGTATAGAGTGTAGGGTATAGAGTGTAGAGTGTAGGGTATAGAGTGTAGGGTATAGAGTGTAGGGTGTAGAGTGTATGGTATAGAGTGTAGGGTATAGTGTGTAGAGTGTAGGGTATAGAGTGTAGGGTATAGAGTGTAGGGTATAGAGTGTAGGGTATAGAGTGTATGTTGTAGAGTGTAGAGTATAGAGTGTAGAGTGTAGGGTATAGAGTGTACGGTATAGAGTGTAGAGTGTAGGGTATAGAGTGTATGGTATAGAGTGTAGGGTATAGAGTGTAGAGTATAGAGTGTAGGGTATAGAGTGTAGAGTGTAGCATAAAGAGTGTAGGGTATAGAGTGTAGGGTATAGAGTGTAGGGTATAGTGTGTATGGTATAGAGTGTAGGGTATAGATTGTATGGTATAGAGCGTAGGGTATAGAGTGTAGAGTGTAGGGTATAGAGTGTAGGGTATAGAGTGTAGAGTGTAGGGTATAGAGTGTAGGGTATATAGTGTAGAGTGTATGGTATAGAGTGTAGGGTATAGAGTGTAGGGTATAGAGTGTAGAGTGTAGGGTGTAGAGTGTAGGGTATAGAGTGTAAGGTATAGAGTGTAGGGTATAGATTGTAGGGTATAGAGTGTAGAGTGTAGGGTATAGATTGTATAGTGTAGGTTATAGAGTGTAGGGTATAGAGTAAAGGGTATAGAGTGTATGGTATAGAGTGTAGGGAATAGAGTGTAGGGTATAGAGTGTAGGGTATAGAGTGTAGGGTATAGAGTGTAGAGTGTAGAGTGTAGGGTATAGAGTGTAGGGTATAGAGTGTAGAGTGTATGGTATAGAGTGTATGGTATAGAGTGTATGTTATAGATTGTAGGGTATAGAGTGTAGGGTATAGAGTGTAGAGTGTAGGGTATAGAGTGTAGGGTATAGAGTGTAGGGTATAGAGTTTAGAGTGTAGGGTATACAGTGTAGGGTATAGAGTGTAGAGTGTATGGTATAGAGTGTAGGGGATAGAGTGTATGGTATAGAGTGTATGGTATAGAGTGTAGGGTATAGAGTGTAGGGTATAGAGTGTAGGGTATAGAGTGTAGAGTGTAGGGTATAGAGTGTAGGGTATAGAGTGTAGGGTATAGAGTGTAGAGTGTAGGGTATAGATTGTAGGGTATAGAGTGTAGAGTGTAGGGTATAGAGTGTAGGGTATAGAATTTAGGGTTTAGAGTATAGGGTATAGAGTGTAGGGTATAGAGTGTAGAGTGTAGGGTATAGAGTGTAGAGTGTAGAGTGTAGGGTATAGAGTGTATAGTGTAGGGTATAGAGTGTATGGTATAGAGTGTAGGGAATAGAGTTTAGAGTGTAGGGTATAGAGTGTATGGTATAGAGTGTAGGGTATAGAGTGTAGAGTATAGAGTGTAGTGTATAGAGTGTAGGGTATAGAGTGTAGGGTATAGAATGTATGGTATAGAGTGTAGGGAATAGAGTGTAGAGTGTAGGGTATAGAGTGTATGGTGTAGAGTGTAGGGTATAGAGTGTAGGGTATAGAGTGTAGAATGTAGGGTATAGAGTGTAGGGTATAGAGTGTAGGGTATAGAGTGTAGGGTATAGAGTGTAAAGTGTAGGTTATAGAGTGTAGGGTATAGAGTGTAGGGTATAGATTGTAGAGTGTAGGGTATAGAGTGTAGGGCATAGAGTATAGAGTGTAGGGTATAGAGTGTAGGGTATAGAGTGTAAAGTGTAGAGTGTAGGGTATAGAGTGTAGAGTGTAGGGTATAGAGTATTGGGTATAGAGTGTATGGAATAGAGTGTAGGGTATATAGTGTAGAGTGTAGGGTATAGAGTGTAGGGTATAGAGCGTAGGGTGTAGGGTGCAGGGTATAGAGTGTAGGGTATAGAGTGTAGAGTGTAGGGTATAGAGTGTAGGGTATAGAGTGTAGGGTGTAGGGTATAGAGTGTAGGGTATAGAGTGTAGGGTATAGAGTGTAGGGTATAGAGTGTACAGTGTAGGGTATAGATCGTAGGGTATAGAGTGTAAAGTGCAGAGTGTAGGGTATAGAGTATAGAGTGTAGGGTATAGAGTGTATGATATAGAGTGTAGGGTATAGAGTGTAGAGTGTAGGGTATAGAGTGTATGGTATAGAGTGTAGGGTATAGAGTGTAGAGTGTAGGGTATAGAGTGTAGGGTATAGAGTGTAGGGTGTAGAGTGTATGGTATAGAGTGTAAGGTATAGTGTGTAGAGTGTAGGGTATAGAGTGTAGGGTATAGAGTGTAGGGTATAGAGTGTATGTTGTAGAGTGTAGAGTATAGAGTGTAGAGTGTAGGGTATAGAGTGTAGGGTATAGAGTGTACGGTATAGAGTGTAGAGTGTAGGATATAGAGTGTATGGTATAGAGTGTAGGGTATAGAGTGTAGGGTATAGAGTGTAGAGTATAGAGTGTAGGGTATAGAGTGTAGAGTGTAGCGTATAGAGTGTAGGGTATAGAGTGTAGGGTATAGAGTGTAGGGTATAGTGTGTATGGTATAGAGTGTAGGGTATAGATTGTATGGTATAGAGCGTAGGGTATAGAGTGTAGAGTGTAGGGTATAGAGTGTAGGGTATAGAGTGTAGAGTGTAGGGTATAGAGTGTAGGGTATATAGTGTAGAGTGTATGGTATAGAGTGTCGGGTATAGAGTGTAGGATATAGAGTGTAGAGTGTAGGGTGTAGAGTGTAGGGTATAGAGTGCAAGGTATAGAGTGTAGGGTATAGAGTGTATGTTATAGAGTGTAGGGCATAGAGTGTAGGGTATAGAGTGTATGGTATAGAGTGTAGGGTATAGATTGTAGGGTATAGAGTGTAGAGTGTAGGGTATAGAGTGTAGGGTATAGAGTGTATGGTATAGAGTGTAGAGTGTAGGGTATAGAGTGTATAGTGTAGGTTATAGAGTGTATGGTATAGAGTAAAGGGTATAGAGTGTATGGTATAGAGTGTAGGGAATAGAGTGTAGAGTGTAGGGTATAGAGTGTATAGTGTAGGTTATAGAGTGTAGGGTATAGAGTGTAGGGTATAGAGTGTAGGGTATAGAGTGTAGAGTGTAGGGTATAGAGTGTAGGGTATAGAGTGTAGAGTGTAGGGTATAGAGTGTAGGGTATAGAGTGTAGAGTGTATGGTATAAAGTGTATGGTATAGAGTGTATGTTATAGATTGTAGGGTATAGAGTGTAGGGTATAGAGTGTAGAGTGTAGGGTATAGAGTGTAGGGTATAGAGTTTAGAGTGTAGGGTATACAGTGTAGGGTATAGAGTGTAGAGTGTATGGTATAGAGTGTAGGGGATAGAGTGTATGGTATAGAGTGTATGGTATAGAGTGTAGGGTATAGAGTGTAGGGTATAGAGTGTAGGGTATAGAGTGTAGAGTGTAGGGTATAGAGTGTAGGGTATAGAGTGTGGGGTATAGAGTGTAGAGTGTAGGGTATAGATTGTAGGGTATAGAGTGTAGGGTATAGAGTGTAGAGTGTAGGGTATAGAGTGTAGGGTATAGAATGTAGGGTTTAGAGTGTAGGGTATAGAGTGTAGGGTATAGAGTGTAGAGTGTAGGGTATAGAGTGTAGGGTATAGAGTGTAGGGTATAGAGTGTAGAGTGTAGGGTATAGAGTGTAGGGTATAGAGTGTAGGGTATAGAGTGTAGGGTATAGAGTGTAAAGTGTAGGTTATAGAGTGTAGGGTATAGAGTGTAGGGCATAGAGTATAGAGTGTAGGGTATAGAGTGTAGGGTATAGAGTGTAAAGTGTAGAGTGTAGGGTATAGAGTGTAGAGTGTAGGGTATAGAGTATTGGGTATAGAGTGTATGGAATAAAGTGTAGGGTATAGAGTGTAGAGTGTCGGGTATAGAGTGTAGGGTATAGAGCGTAGGGTGTAGGGTGCAGGGTATAGAGTGTAGGGTATTGAGTGTAGAGTGTAGGGTATAGAGTGTAGGGTATAGAGTGTAGGGTGTAGGGTATAGAGTGTAGGGTATAGAGTGTAGGGTATAGAGTGTAGGGTATAGAGTGTACAGTGTAGGGTATAGAGCGTAGGGTATAGAGTGTAAAGTGCAGAGTGTAGGGTATAGAGTATAGAGTGTAGGGTATAGAGTGTATGATATAGAGTGTAGGGTATAGAGTGTAGAGTGTAGGGTATAGAGTGTATGGTATAGAGTGTAGGGTATAGAGTGTAGAGTGTAGGGTATAGAGTGTAGGGTATAGAGTGTAGGGTGTAGAGTGTATGGTATAGAGTGTAGGGTATAGTGTGTAGAGTGTAGGGTATAGAGTGTAGGGTATAGAGTGTAGGGTATAGAGTGTAAGGTATAGAGTGTATGTTTTAGAGTGTAGAGTATAGAGTGTAGAGTGTAGGGTATAGAGTGTACGGTATAGAGTGTAGAGTGTAGGGTATAGAGCGTATGGTATAGAGTGTAGGGTATAGAGTGTAGGGTATAGAGTGTAGAGTATAGAGTGTAGGGTATAAAGTGTAGAGTGTAGCATATAGAGTGTAGGGTATAGAGTGTAGGGTATAGAGTGTAGGGTATAGTGTGTATGGTATAGAGTGTAGGGTATAGATTGTATGGTATAGAGCGTAGGGTATAAAGTGTAGAGTGTAGGGTATAGAGTGTAGGGTATAGAGTGTAGAGTGTAGGGTATAGAGTGTAGGGTATATAGTGTAGAGTGTATGGTATAGAGTGTAGGGTATAGAGTGTAGGGTATAGAGTGTAGAGTGTAGGGTGTAGAGTGTAGGGTATAGAGTGTAAGGTATAGAGTGTAGGGTATAGATTGTAGGGTATAGAGTGTAGAGTGTAGGGTATAGATTATATAGTGTAGGTTATAGAGTGTAGGGTATAGAGTAAAGGGTATAGAGTGCATGGTATAGAGTGTAGGGAATAGAGTGTAGAGTGTAGGGTATAGAGTGTATAGTGTAGGGTATAGAGTGTAGGGTATAGAGTGTAGGGTATAGAGTGTAGGGTATAGAGTGTAGAGTGTAGAGTGTAGAGTGTAGGGTATAGAGTGTAGGGTATAGAGTGTAGAGTGTATGGTATAGAGTGTATGGTATAGAGTGTATGTTATAGATTGTAGGGTATAGAGTGTAGGGTATAGAGTGTAGAGTGTAGGGTATAGAGTGTAGGGTATAGAGTGTAGGGTATAGAGTTTAGAGTGTAGGGTATACAGTGTAGGGTATAGAGTGTAGAGTGTATGGTATAGAGTGTAGGGGATAGAGTGTATGGTATAGAGTGTATGGTATAGAGTGTAGGGTATAGAGTGTAGGGTATAGAGTGTAGGGTATAGAGTGTAGGGTATAGAGTGTAGGGTATAGAGTGTAGATTGTAGGGTATAGATTGTAGGGTATAGAGTGTAGGGTATAGAGTGTAGAGTGTAGGGTATAGAGTGTAGGGTATAGAATTTAGGGTTTAGAGTATAGGGTATAGAGTGTAGGGTATAGAGTGTAGAGTGTAGGGTATAGAGTGAAGAGTGTAGAGTGTAGGGTATAGAGTGTATAGTGTAGGGTATAGAGTGTATGGTATAGAGTGTAGGGAATAGAGTTTAGAGTGTAGGGTATAGAGTGTATGGTATAGAGTGTAGGGTATAGAGTGTAGAGTATAGAGTGTAGTGTATAGAGTGTAGGGTATAGAGTGTAGGGTATAGAATGTATGGTATAGAGTGTAGGGAATAGAGTGTAGAGTGTAGGGTATAGAGTGTATGGTGTAGAGTGTAGGGTATAGAGTGTAGGGTATAGAGTGTAGTATGTAGGGTATAGAGTGTAGGGTATAGAGTGTAGGGTATAGAGTGTAAAGTGTAGGTTATAGAGTGTAGGGTATAGAGTGTAGGGTATAGATTGTAGAGTGTAGGGTATAGAGTGTAGGGCATAGAGTATAGAGTGTAGGGTATAGAGTGTAGGGTATAGAGTGTAAAGTGTAGAGTGTAGGGTATAGAGTGTAGGGTATAGAGTATTGGGTATAGAGTGTATGGAATAGAGTGTAGGGTATAGAGTGTAGAGTGAAGGGTATAGAGTGTAGGGTATAGAGCGTGGGGTGTAGGGTGCAGGGTATAGAGTGTAGGGTATAGAGTGTAGAGTGTAGGGTATAGAGTGTAGGGTATAGAGTGTAGGGTGTAGGGTATAGAGTGTAGGGTATAGAGTGTAGGGTATAGAGTGTAGGGTATAGAGTGTACAGTGTAGGGTATAGATCGTAGGGTATAGAGTGTAAAGTGCAGAGTGTAGGGTATAGAGTATAGAGTGTAGGGTATAGAGTGTAGGGTATAGAGTGTAGGGTATAGAGTGTAGAGTGTAGGGTATAGAGTGTAGGGTATAGAATTTAGGGTTTAGAGTATAGGGTATAGAGTGTAGGGTATAGAGTGTAGAGTGTAGGGTATAGAGTGTAGAGTGTAGAGTGTAGGGTATAGAGTGTATAGTGTAGGGTATAGAGTGTATGGTATAGAGTGTAGGGAATAGAGTTTAGAGTGTAGGGTATAGAGTGTATGGTATAGAGTGTAGAGTATCGAGTGTAGAGTATAGAGTGTAGTGTATAGAGTATAGGGTATAGAGTGTAGGGTATATAATGTATGGTATAGAGTGTAGGGAATAGAGTGTAGAGTGTAGGGTATAGAGTGTATGGTGTAGAGTGTAGGGTATAGAGTGTAGGGTATAGAGTGTAGTATGTAGGGTATAGAGTGTAGGGTATAGAGTGTAGGGTATAGAGTGTAGGGTATAGAGTGTAAAGTGTAGGGTATAGAGTGTAGGGTATAGATTGTAGAGTGTAGGGTATAGAGTGTAGGGCATAGAGTATAGAGTGTAGGGTATAGAGTGTAGGGTATAGAGTGTAAAGGGTAGAGTGTAGGGTATAGAGTGTAGGGTATAGAGTATTGGGTATAGAGTGTATGGAATAGAGTGTAGGGTATAGAGTGTAGAGTGTAGGGTATAGAGTGTAGGGTATAGAGCGTGGGGTGTAGGGTATAGAGTGTAGGGTATAGAGTGTAGGGTGTAGAGTGTATGGTATAGAGTGTAAGGTATAGTGTGTAGAGTGTAGGGTATAGAGTGTAGGGTATAGAGTGTAGGGTATAGAGTGTAGGGTATAGAGTGTATGTTGTAGAGTGTAGAGTATAGAGTGTAGAGTGTAGGGTATAGAGTGTAGGGTATAGAGTGTACGGTATAGAGTGTAGAGTGTAGGATATAGAGTGTATGGTATAGAGTGTAGGGTATAGAGTGTAGGGTATAGAGTGTAGAGTATAGAGTGTAGGGTATAGAGTGTAGAGTGTAGGGTATAGAGTGTAGGGTATAGAGTGTAGGGTGTAGAGTGTATGGTATAGAGTGTAAGGTATAGTGTGTAGAGTGTAGGGTATAGAGTGTAGGGTATAGAGTGTAGGGTATAGAGTGTAGGGTATAGAGTGTATGTTGTAGAGTGTAGAGTATAGAGTGTAGAGTGTAGGGTATAGAGTGTAGGGTATAGAGTGTACGGTATAGAGTGTAGAGTGTAGGATATAGAGTGTATGGTATAGAGTGTAGGGTATAGAGTGTAGGGTATAGAGTGTAGAGTATAGAGTGTAGGGTATAGAGTGTAGAGTGTAGCGTATAGAGTGTAGGGTATAGAGTGTAGGGTATAGAGTGTAGGGTATAGTGTGTATGGTATAGAGTGTAGGGTATAGATTGTATGGTATAGAGCGTAGGGTATAGAGTGTAGAGTGTAGGGTATAGAGTGTAGGGTATAGAGTGTAGAGTGTAGGGTATAGAGTGTAGGGTAAATAGTGTAGAGTGTATGGTATAGAGTGTAGGGTATAGAGTGTAGGATATAGAGTGTAGAGTGTAGGGTGTAGAGTGTAGGGTATAGAGTGCAAGGTATAGAGTGTAGGGTATAGAGTGTATGTTATAGAGTGTAGGGCATAGAGTGTAGGGTATAGAGTGTATGGTATAGAGTGTAGGGTATAGATTGTAGGGTATAGAGTGTAGAGTGTAGGGTATAGAGTGTAGGGTATAGAGTGTATGGTATAGAGTGTAGAGTGTAGGGTATAGAGTGTATAGTGTAGGTTATAGAGTGTAGGGTATAGAGTAAAGGGTATAGAGTGTATGGTATAGAGTGTAGGGAATAGAGTGTAGAGTGTAGGGTATAGAGTGTATAGTGTAGGTTATAGAGTGTAGGGTATAGAGTGTAGGGTATAGAGTGTAGGGTATAGAGTGTAGAGTGTAGGGTATAGAGTGTAGGTTATAGAGTGTAGAGTGTAGAGTGTAGGGTATAGAGTGTAGGGTATAGAGTGTAGAGTGTATGGTACAAAGTGTATGGTATAGAGTGTATGTTATAGATTGTAGGGTATACAGTGTAGGGTATAGAGTGTAGAGTGTATGATATAGAGTGTAGGGGATAGAGTGTATGGTATAGAGTGTATGGTATAGAGTGTAGGGTGTAGAGTGTAGGGTATAGAGTGTAGGGTATAGAGTGTAGAGTGTAGGGTATAGAGTGTAGGGTATAGAGTGTGGGGTATAGAGTGTAGAGTGTAGGGTATAGATTGTAGGGTATAGAGTGTAGGGTATAGAGTGTAGAGTGTAGGGTATAGAGTGTAGGGTATAGAATGTAGGGTTTAGAGTGTAGGGTATAGAGTGTAGGGTATAGAGTGTAGAGTGTAGGGTATAGAGTGTAGAGTGTAGAGTGTAGGGTATAGAGTGTATAGTGTAGGGTATAGAGTGTATGGTATAGAGTGTAGGGAATAGAGTGTAGAGTGTAGGGTATAGAGTGTATGGTATAGAGTGTAGGGTATAGAGTGTAGAGTATAGAGTGTAGGGTATAGAGTGTAGGGTATAGAGTGTAGGGTATAGAATGTATGGTATAGAGTGTAGGGAATAGAGTGTAGAGTGTAGGGTATAGAGTGTATGGTGTAGAGTGTAGGGTATAGAGTGTAGAGTACAGAGTGTAGAGTGTAGGGTATAGAGTGTAGGGTATAGAGTGTAGGGTATAGAGTGTAGGGTATAGAGTGTAAAGTGTAGGTTATAGAGTGTAGGGTATAGAGTGTAGGGTATAGATTGTAGAGTGTAGGGTATAGAGTGTAGGGCATAGAGTATAGAGTGTAGGGTATAGAGTGTAGGGTATAGAGTGTAAAGTGTAGAGTGTAGGGTATAGAGTGTAGAGTGTAGGGTATAGAGTGTTGGGTATAGAGTGTATGGAATAGAGTGTAGGGTATAGAGTGTAGAGTGTAGGGTATAGAGTGTAGAGTATAGAGCGTAGGGTGTAGGGTGCAGGGTATAGAGTGTAGGGTATAGAGTGTAGAGTGTAGGGTATAGAGTGTAGGGTATAGAGTGTAGGGTGTAGGGTATAGAGTGTAGGGTATAGAGTGTAGGGTATAGAGTGTAGGGTATAGAGTGTACAGTGTAGGGTATAGAGCGTAGGGTATAGAGTGTAAAGTGCAGAGTGTAGGGTATAGAGTATAGAGTGTAGGGTATAGAGTGTATGATATAGAGTGTAGGGTATAGAGTGTAGGGTATAGAGTGTATGGTATAGAGTGTAGGGTATAGAGTGTAGAGTGTAGGGTATAGAGTGTATGGTATAGAGTGTAGGGTGTAGAGTGTATGGTATAGAGTGTAGGGTATAGTGTGTAGAGTGTAGGGTATAGAGTGTAGGGTATAGAGTGTAGGGTATAGAGTGTAGGGTATAGAGTGTATGTTGTAGAGTGTAGAGTATAGAGTGTAGAGTGTAGGGTATAGAGTGTAGGGTATCGAGTGTACGGTATAGAGTGTAGAGTGTAGGGTATAGAGTGTATGGTATAGAGTGTAGGCTATAGAGTGTAGGGTATAGAGTGTAGAGTATAGAGTGTAAGGTATAGAGTGTAGAGTGTAGCGTATAGAGTGTAGGGTATAGAGTGGAGGGTATAGAGTGTAGGGTATAGTGTGTATGGTATAGAGTGTAGGGTATAGATTGTATGGTATAGAGCGTAGGGTATAGAGTGTAGAGTGTAGGGTATAGAGTGTAGGGTATATAGTGTAGAGTGTATGTTATAGAGTGTAGGGTATAGAGTGTAGGGTATAGAGTGTAGAGTGTAGGGTGTAGAGTGTAGGGTATAGAGTGTATGGTATAGAGTGTAGGGTATAGAGTGTACGGTATAGAGTGTAGAGTGTAGGATATAGAGTGTATGGTATAGAGTGTAGGGTATAGAGTGTAGGGTATAGAGTGTAGAGTATAGAGTGTAGGGTATAGAGTGTAGAGTGTAGTGTATAGAGTGTAGGGTATAGAGTGTAGGGTATAGTGTGTATGGTATAGAGTGTAGGGTATAGATTGTATGGTATAGAGCGTAGGGTATAGAGTGTAGAGTGTAGGGTATAGAGTGTAGGGTATAGAGTGTAGAGTGTAGGGTATAGAGTGTAGGGTATATAGTGTAGAGTGTATGGTATAGAGTGTCGGGTATAGAGTGTAGGATATAGAGTGTAGAGTGTAGGGTGTAGAGTGTAGGGTATAGAGTGCAAGGTATAGAGTGTAGGGTATAGAGTGTATGTTATAGAGTGTAGGGCATAGAGTGTAGGGTATAGAGTGTATGGTATAGAGTGTAGGGTATAGATTGTAGGGTATAGAGTGTAGAGTGTAGGGTATAGAGTGTAGGGTATAGAGTGTATGGTATAGAGTGTAGAGTGTAGGGTATAGAGTGTATAGTGTAGGTTATAGAGTGTATGGTATAGAGTAAAGGGTATAGAGTGTATGGTATAGAGTGTAGGGAATAGAGTGTAGAGTGTAGGGTATAGAGTGTATAGTGTAGGTTATAGAGTGTAGGGTATAGAGTGTAGGGTATAGAGTGTAGGGTATAGAGTGTAGAGTGTAGGGTATAGAGTGTAGGGTATAGAGTGTAGAGTGTAGGGTATAGAGTGTAGGGTATAGAGTGTAGAGTGTATGGTATAAAGTGTATGGTATAGAGTGTATGTTATAGATTGTAGGGTATAGAGTGTAGGGTATAGAGTGTAGAGTGTAGGGTATAGAGTGTAGGGTATAGAGTTTAGAGTGTAGGGTATACAGTGTAGGGTATAGAGTGTAGAGTGTATGGTATAGAGTGTAGGGGATAGAGTGTATGGTATAGAGTGTATGGTATAGAGTGTAGGGTATAGAGTGTAGGGTATAGAGTGTAGGGTATAGAGTGTAGAGTGTAGGGTATAGAGTGTAGGGTATAGAGTGTGGGGTATAGAGTGTAGAGTGTAGGGTATAGATTGTAGGGTATAGAGTGTAGGGTATAGAGTGTAGAGTGTAGGGTATAGAGTGTAGGGTATAGAATGTAGGGTTTAGAGTGTAGGGTATAGAGTGTAGGGTATAGAGTGTAGAGTGTAGGGTATAGAGTGTAGGGTATAGAGTGTAGGGTATAGAGTGTAGAGTGTAGGGTATAGAGTGTAGGGTATAGAGTGTAGGGTATAGAGTGTAGGGTATAGAGTGTAAAGTGTAGGTTATAGAGTGTAGGGTATAGAGTGTAGGGCATAGAGTATAGAGTGTAGGGTATAGAGTGTAGGGTATAGAGTGTAAAGTGTAGAGTGTAGGGTATAGAGTGTAGAGTGTAGGGTATAGAGTATTGGGTATAGAGTGTATGGAATAAAGTGTAGGGTATAGAGTGTAGAGTGTCGGGTATAGAGTGTAGGGTATAGAGCGTAGGGTGTAGGGTGCAGGGTATAGAGTGTAGGGTATTGAGTGTAGAGTGTAGGGTATAGAGTGTAGGGTATAGAGTGTAGGGTGTAGGGTATAGAGTGTAGGGTATAGAGTGTAGGGTATAGAGTGTAGGGTATAGAGTGTACAGTGTAGGGTATAGAGCGTAGGGTATAGAGTGTAAAGTGCAGAGTGTAGGGTATAGAGTATAGAGTGTAGGGTATAGAGTGTATGATATAGAGTGTAGGGTATAGAGTGTAGAGTGTAGGGTATAGAGTGTATGGTATAGAGTGTAGGGTATAGAGTGTAGAGTGTAGGGTATAGAGTGTAGGGTATAGAGTGTAGGGTGTAGAGTGTATGGTATACAGTGTAGGGTATAGTGTGTAGAGTGTAGGGTATAGAGTGTAGGGTATAGAGTGTAGGGTATAGAGTGTAAGGTATAGAGTGTATGTTTTAGAGTGTAGAGTATAGAGTGTAGAGTGTAGGGTATAGAGTGTACGGTATAGAGTGTAGAGTGTAGGGTATAGAGCGTATGGTATAGAGTGTAGGGTATAGAGTGTAGGGTATAGAGTGTAGAGTATAGAGTGTAGGGTATAAAGTGTAGAGTGTAGCATATAGAGTGTAGGGTATAGAGTGTAGGGTATAGAGTGTAGGGTATAGTGTGTATGGTATAGAGTGTAGGGTATAGATTGTATGGTATAGAGCGTAGGGTATAAAGTGTAGAGTGTAGGGTATAGAGTGTAGGGTATAGAGTGTAGAGTGTAGGGTATAGAGTGTAGGGTATATAGTGTAGAGTGTATGGTATAGAGTGTAGGGTATAGAGTGTAGGGTATAGAGTGTAGAGTGTAGGGTGTAGAGTGTAGGGTATAGAGTGTAAGGTATAGAGTGTAGGGTATAGATTGTAGGGTATAGAGTGTAGAGTGTAGGGTATAGATTATATAGTGTAGGTTATAGAGTGTAGGGTATAGAGTAAAGGGTATAGAGTGCATGGTATAGAGTGTAGGGAATAGAGTGTAGAGTGTAGGGTATAGAGTGTATAGTGTAGGGTATAGAGTGTAGGGTATAGAGTGTAGGGTATAGAGTGTAGGGTATAGAGTGTAGGGTATAGAGTGTAGAGTGTAGAGTGTAGAGTGTAGGGTATAGAGTGTAGGGTATAGAGTGTAGAGTGTATGGTATAGAGTGTATGGTATAGAGTGTATGTTATAGATTGTAGGGTATAGAGTGTAGGGTATAGAGTGTAGAGTGTAGGGTATAGAGTGTAGGGTATAGAGTGTAGGGTATAGAGTTTAGAGTGTAGGGTATACAGTGTAGGGTATAGAGTGTAGAGTGTATGGTATAGAGTGTAGGGGATAGAGTGTATGGTATAGAGTGTATGGTATAGAGTGTAGGGTATAGAGTGTAGGGTATAGAGTGTAGGGTATAGAGTGTAGAGTGTAGGGTATAGAGTGTAGGGTATAGAGTGTAGGGTATAGAGTGTAGATTGTAGGGTATAGATTGTAGGGTATAGAGTGTAGGGTATAGAGTGTAGAGTGTAGGGTATAGAGTGTAGGGTATAGAATTTAGGGTTTAGAGTATAAGGTATAGAGTGTAGGGTATAGAGTGTAGAGTGTAGGGTATAGAGTGTAGAGTGTAGAGTGTAGGGTATAGAGTGTATAGTGTAGGGTATAGAGTGTATGGTATAGAGTGTAGGGAATAGAGTTTAGAGTGTAGGGTATAGAGTGTATGGTATAGAGTGTAGGGTATAGAGTGTAGAGTATAGAGTGTAGTGTATAGAGTGTAGGGTATAGAGTGTAGGGTATAGAATGTATGGTATAGAGTGTAGGGAATAGAGTGTAGAGTGTAGGGTATAGAGTGTATGGTGTAGAGTGTAGGGTATAGAGTGTAGGGTATAGAGTGTAGTATGTAGGGTATAGAGTGTAGGGTATAGAGTGTAGGGTATAGAGTGTAGGGTATAGAGTGTAAAGTGTAGGTTATAGAGTGTAGGGTATAGAGTGTAGGGTATAGATTGTAGAGTGTAGGGTATAGAGTGTAGGGCATAGAGTATAGAGTGTAGGGTATAGAGTGTAGGGTATAGAGTGTAAAGTGTAGAGTGTAGGGTATAGAGTGTAGGGTATAGAGTATTGGGTATAGAGTGTATGGAATAGAGTGTAGGGTATAGAGTGTAGAGTGAAGGGTATAGAGTGTAGGGTATAGAGCGTGGGGTGTAGGGTGCAGGGTATAGAGTGTAGGGTATAGAGTGTAGAGTGTAGGGTATAGAGTGTAGGGTATAGAGTGTAGGGTGTAGGGTATAGAGTGTAGGGTATAGAGTGTAGGGTATAGAGTGTAGGGTATAGAGTGTACAGTGTAGGGTATAGATCGTAGGGTATAGAGTGTAAAGTGCAGAGTGTAGGGTATAGAGTATAGAGTGTAGGGTATAGAGTGTAGGGTATAGAGTGTAGGGTATAGAGTGTAGAGTGTAGGGTATAGAGTGTAGGGTATAGAATTTAGGGTTTAGAGTATAGGGTATAGAGTGTAGGGTATAGAGTGTAGAGTGTAGGGTATAGAGTGTAGAGTGTAGAGTGTAGGGTATAGAGTGTATAGTGTAGGGTATAGAGTGTATGGTATAGAGTGTAGGGAATAGAGTTTAGAGTGTAGGGTATAGAGTGTATGGTATAGAGTGTAGAGTATCGAGTGTAGAGTATAGAGTGTAGTGTATAGAGTGTAGGGTATAGAGTGTAGGGTATATAATGTATGGTATAGAGTGTAGGGAATAGAGTGTAGAGTGTAGGGTATAGAGTGTATGGTGTAGAGTGTAGGGTATAGAGTGTAGGGTATAGAGTGTAGTATGTAGGGTATAGAGTGTAGGGTATAGAGTGTAGGGTATAGAGTGTAGGGTATAGAGTGTAAAGTGTAGGTTATAGAGTGTAGGGTATAGAGTGTAGGGTATAGATTGTAGAGTGTAGGGTATAGAGTGTAGGGCATAGAGTATAGAGTGTAGGGTATAGAGTGTAGGGTATAGAGTGTAAAGGGTAGAGTGTAGGGTATAGAGTGTAGGGTATAGAGTATTGGGTATAGAGTGTATGGAATAGAGTGTAGGGTATAGAGTGTAGAGTGTAGGGTATAGAGTGTAGGGTAGAGAGCGTGGGGTGTAGGGTATAGAGTGTAGGGTATAGAGTGTAGGGTGTAGAGTGTATGGTATAGAGTGTAAGGTATAGTGTGTAGAGTGTAGGGTATAGAGTGTAGGGTATAGAGTGTAGGGTATAGAGTGTAAGGTATAGAGTGTATGTTGTAGAGTGTAGAGTATAGAGTGTAGAGTGTAGGGTATAGAGTGTAGGGTATAGAGTGTACGGTATAGAGTGTAGAGTGTAGGATATAGAGTGTATGGTATAGAGTGTAGGGTATAGAGTGTAGGGTATAGAGTGTAGAGTATAGAGTGTAGGGTATAGAGTGTAGAGTGTAGGGTATAGAGTGTAGGGTATAGAGTGTAGGGTGTAGAGTGTATGGTATAGAGTGTAAGGTATAGTGTGTAGAGTGTAGGGTATAGAGTGTAGGGTATAGAGTGTAGGGTATAGAGTGTAGGGTATAGAGTGTATGTTGTAGAGTGTAGAGTATAGAGTGTAGAGTGTAGGGTATAGAGTGTAGGGTATAGAGTGTACGGTATAGAGTGTAGAGTGTAGGATATAGAGTGTATGGTATAGAGTGTAGGGTATAGAGTGTAGGGTATAGAGTGTAGAGTATAGAGTGTAGGGTATAGAGTGTAGAGTGTAGCGTATAGAGTGTAGGGTATAGAGTGTAGGGTATAGAGTGTAGGGTATAGTGTGTATGGTATAGAGTGTAGGGTATAGATTGTATGGTATAGAGCGTAGGGTATAGAGTGTAGAGTGTAGGGTATAGAGTGTAGGGTATAGAGTGTAGAGTGTAGGGTATAGAGTGTAGGGTAAATAGTGTAGAGTGTATGGTATAGAGTGTAGGGTATAGAGTGTAGGATATAGAGTGTAGAGTGTAGGGTGTAGAGTGTAGGGTATAGAGTGCAAGGTATAGAGTGTAGGGTATAGAGTGTATGTTATAGAGTGTAGGGCATAGAGTGTAGGGTATAGAGTGTATGGTATAGAGTGTAGGGTATAGATTGTAGGGTATAGAGTGTAGAGTGTAGGGTATAGAGTGTAGGGTATAGAGTGTATGGTATAGAGTGTAGAGTGTAGGGTATAGAGTGTATAGTGTAGGTTATAGAGTGTAGGGTATAGAGTAAAGGGTATAGAGTGTATGGTATAGAGTGTAGGGAATAGAGTGTAGAGTGTAGGGTATAGAGTGTATAGTGTAGGTTATAGAGTGTAGGGTATAGAGTGTAGGGTATAGAGTGTAGGGTATAGAGTGTAGAGTGTAGGGTATAGAGTGTAGGTTATAGAGTGTAGAGTGTAGAGTGTAGGGTATAGAGTGTAGGGTATAGAGTGTAGAGTGTATGGTACAAAGTGTATGGTATAGAGTGTATGTTATAGATTGTAGGGTATACAGTGTAGGGTATAGAGTGTAGAGTGTATGATATAGAGTGTAGGGGATAGAGTGTATGGTATAGAGTGTATGGTATAGAGTGTAGGGTGTAGAGTGTAGGGTATAGAGTGTAGGGTATAGAGTGTAGAGTGTAGGGTATAGAGTGTAGGGTATAGAGTGTGGGGTATAGAGTGTAGAGTGTAGGGTATAGATTGTAGGGTATAGAGTGTAGGGTATAGAGTGTAGAGTGTAGGGTATAGAGTGTAGGGTATAGAATGTAGGGTTTAGAGTGTAGGGTATAGAGTGTAGGGTATAGAGTGTAGAGTGTAGGGTATAGAGTGTAGAGTGTAGAGTGTAGGGTATAGAGTGTATAGTGTAGGGTATAGAGTGTATGGTATAGAGTGTAGGGAATAGAGTGTAGAGTGTAGGGTATAGAGTGTATGGTATAGAGTGTAGGGTATAGAGTGTAGAGTATAGAGTGTAGGGTATAGAGTGTAGGGTATAGAGTGTAGGGTATAGAATGTATGGTATAGAGTGTAGGGAATAGAGTGTAGAGTGTAGGGTATAGAGTGTATGGTGTAGAGTGTAGGGTATAGAGTGTAGAGTACAGAGTGTAGAGTGTAGGGTATAGAGTGTAGGGTATAGAGTGTAGGGTATAGAGTGTAGGGTATAGAGTGTAAAGTGTAGGTTATAGAGTGTAGGGTATAGAGTGTAGGGTATAGATTGTAGAGTGTAGGGTATAGAGTGTAGGGCATAGAGTATAGAGTGTAGGGTATAGAGTGTAGGGTATAGAGTGTAAAGTGTAGAGTGTAGGGTATAGAGTGTAGAGTGTAGGGTATAGAGTGTTGGGTATAGAGTGTATGGAATAGAGTGTAGGGTATAGAGTGTAGAGTGTAGGGTATAGAGTGTAGAGTATAGAGCGTAGGGTGTAGGGTGCAGGGTATAGAGTGTAGGGTATAGAGTGTAGAGTGTAGGGTATAGAGTGTAGGGTATAGAGTGTAGGGTGTAGGGTATAGAGTGTAGGGTATAGAGTGTAGGGTATAGAGTGTAGGGTATAGAGTGTACAGTGTAGGGTATAGAGCGTAGGGTATAGAGTGTAAAGTGCAGAGTGTAGGGTATAGAGTATAGAGTGTAGGGTATAGAGTGTATGATATAGAGTGTAGGGTATAGAGTGTAGAGTGTAGGGTATAGAGTGTATGGTATAGAGTGTAGGGTATAGAGTGTAGAGTGTAGGGTATAGAGTGTATGGTATAGAGTGTAGGGTGTAGAGTGTATGGTATAGAGTGTAGGGTATAGTGTGTAGAGTGTAGGGTATAGAGTGTAGGGTATAGAGTGTAGGGTATAGAGTGTAGGGTATAGAGTGTATGTTGTAGAGTGTAGAGTATAGAGTGTAGAGTGTAGGGTATAGAGTGTAGGGTATAGAGTGTACGGTATAGAGTGTAGAGTGTAGGGTATAGAGTGTATGGTATAGAGTGTAGGCTATAGAGTGTAGGGTATAGAGTGTAGAGTATAGAGTGTAAGGTATAGAGTGTAGAGTGTAGCGTATAGAGTGTAGGGTATAGAGTGGAGGGTATAGAGTGTAGGGTATAGTGTGTATGGTATAGAGTGTAGGGTATAGATTGTATGGTATAGAGCGTAGGGTATAGAGTGTAGAGTGTAGGGTATAGAGTGTAGGGTATATAGTGTAGAGTGTATGTTATAGAGTGTAGGGTATAGAGTGTAGGGTATAGAGTGTAGAGTGTAGGGTGTAGAGTGTAGGGTATAGAGTGTATGGTATAGAGTGTAGGGTATAGAGTGTAGAGTATAGAGTGTAGGGTATAGAGTGTAGAGTGTAGCGTATAGAGTGTAGGGTATAGAGTGTAGGGTATAGAGTGTAGGGTATAGTGTGTATGGTATAGAGTGTAGGGTATAGATTGTATGGTATAGAGCGTAGGGTATAGAGTGTAGAGTGTAGGGTATAGAGTGTAGGGTATATAGTGTAGAGTGTATGGTATAGAGTGTAGGGTGTAGAGTGTAGGGTATAGAGTGTAAGGTATAGAGTGTAGGGTATAGAGTGTATGTTATAGAGTGTAGGGCATAGAGTGTAGGGTATAGAGTGTATGGTATAGAGTGTAGGGTATAGATTGTAGGGTATAGAGTGTAGGGTATAGAGTGTAGGGTATAGAGTGTATGGTATAGAGTGTAGAGTGTAGGGTATAGAGTGTATAGTGTAGGTTATAGAGTGTAGGGTGTAGGGTATAGAGTAAAGGGTATAGAGTGTATGGTATAGAGTGTAGGGAATAGAGTGTAGAGTGTAGGGTATAGAGTGTATAGTGTAGGTTATAGAGTGTAGGGTATAGAGTGTAGGGTATAGAGTGTAGGGTATTGAGTGTAGAGTGTAGGGTATAGAGTGTAGGGTATAGAGTGTAGAGTGTAGAGTGTAGGGTATAGAGTGTAGGGTATAGAGTGTAGAGTATATGGTATAGAGTGTATGGTATAGAGTGTATGTTATAGATTGTAGGGTATAGAGTGTAGGGTATAGTGTGGAGAGTGTAGGGTATAGAGTGTAGAGTGTAGGGTATAGAGTGTAGGGTATAGAGTTTAGAGTGTAGGGTATACAGTGTAGGGTATAGAGTGTAGAGTGTATGGTATAGAGTGTAGGGGATAGAGTGTATGGTATAGAGTGTATGGTATAGAGTGTAGGGTATAGAGTGTAGGGTATAGAGTGTAGGGTATAGAGTGTAGAGTGTAGGGTATAGAGTGTAGGGTATAGAATGTAGGGTATAGAGTGTAGATTGTAGGGTATAGAGTGTAGGGTATAGAGTGTAGAGTATATGGTATAGAGTGTATGGTATAGAGTGTATGTTATAGATTGTAGGGTATAGAGTGTAGGGTATAGTGTGGAGAGTGTAGGGTATAGAGTGTAGAGTGTAGGGTATAGAGTGTAGGGTATAGAGTTTAGAGTGTAGGGTATACAGTGTAGGGTATAGAGTGTAGAGTGTATGGTATAGAGTGTAGGGGACAGAGTGTATGGTATAGAGTGTATGGTATAGAGTGTAGGGTATAGAGTGTAGGGTATAGAGTGTAGAGTGTAGGGTATAGAGTGTAGGGTATAGAATGTAGGGTATAGAGTGTAGAGTGTAGGGTATAGATTGTAGGGTATAGAGTGTAGGGTATAGAGTGTAGGGTATAGAGTGTAGGGTATAGAATGTAGGGTTTAGAGTGTAGGGTATAGAGTGTAGGGTATAGAGTGTAGAGGGTAGGGTATAGAGTATAGAGTGTAGAGTGTAGGGTATAGAGTGTATAGTGTAGGGTATATAGTGTATGGTATAGAGTGTAGGGAATAGAGTGTAGAGTGTAGGGTATAGAGTGTATGGTATAGAGTGTAGGGTATAGAGTGTAGAGTATAGAGTGTAGGGTATAGAGTGTAGGGTATAGAGTGTAGGGTATAGAATGTATGGTATAGAGTGTAGGGAATAGAGTGTAGAGTGTAGGGTATAGAGTGTATAGTGTAGGGTATAGAGTGCAGGGTATAGAGTGTATGGAATAGAGTGTATGGAATATAGTGTACGGTATAGAGTGTAGAGTGTAGGGTATAGAGTGTAGGGTATAGAGCGTAGGGTGTAGGGTATAGATTGTAGGGTGTAGAGTGTAGGGTATAGAGTGCATGGTATAGAGTGTAGGGTGTAGAGTGTATGGTATAGAGTGTACAGTATAGAGTGTATGGTATAGAGTGTAGCGTGTAGGGTATAGAGTGTATGGTATAGAGTGTAGGGTGTAGAGTGTATAGTATAGAGTGTAGGGTAAAGAGTGTAGAGTGTAGGGTATAGAGTGTAGGGTATAGAGTGTAGGGTATAGAGTGTATGGTATAGAGTGTACAGTATAGAGTGTATGATATAGAGTGTATGGTATATAGTGTAGGGTATAGAGTGTTTTGTATAGAGTGTAAGGTATAGAGTGTAGAGAGTAGGGTATAGATTTTAGAGTGTAGAGTGTAGGGTATAGAGTGTAGGGTATAGAGTGTATGGAATAGAGTGTATGGTATAGAGTGTAGGGTGTAGAGTATAGGGTATAGAGTGTAGAGTGTGGGGTATAGAGTGTAGAGTGTAGGGTATAGAGTGTATGATATAGAGTGTAGAGTATAGAGTGTATGGTATAGATTGCAGGGTATAGAGTGTAGGGTATAGAGTGTAGGGTATAGAGTGTAGAGTGTAGGGTATAGAGTGTAGGGTATAGAGTGTATGGTATAGAGTGTATGGTATAGATTGTAGGGTATAGAGTGTAGGGTATAGAGTGTAGAGTGTAGGGTATAGAGTGTAGAAAGTAGGGTATAGTGTGTAGGGTATAGAGTGTAGAGTGTAAGGTATAGAGTGTAGGGTATAGAGTGTAGATTGTATGGTATAGAGTGTAGGGTATAGAGTGTATAGTGTAGGGTATAGAGTGTAGAGTGTAGGGTATAGAGTAGGTTATAGAGTGTTGGGATATAGAGTGTAGGGTATAGAGTGTAGGGTATAGATTGTAGGGTATAGAGTGTAGGGTATAGAGTGTAGGGTATAGAGTATATAGTGTAGGGTATAGAGGGTAGGGTATAGAGTGTAGAGTGTAGGGTATAGAGTGTAGGGTATAGAGTGTAGGGTATAGAGTGTAGGGTATAAAGTGTAGAGTGTAGGGTATAGAGTGTAGGGTATAGAGTGTAGGGTATAGAGTGTAGAGTGTAGGATATAGAGTGTAGAGTGTAGGGTATAGAGTGTAGAGTGTAGGGTATAGAGTGTAGAGTGTAGGGTATAGAGTGTAGGGTATAGAGTGTATTGTATAGAGTGTAGGGTATAGAGTGTTGGGTATAGAGGGTAGAGTGTAGGGATTAGAGTGTAGGGTATAGAGTGTAGGGTATAGAGTGTAGAGTGTAGGGTATAGAGTGTAGGGTATAGAGTGTACAGTATAGAGTGTTGGGCTATAGAGTGTAGGGTATAGAGTGTAGGGTATAGAGTGAATGGGTATAGAGTGTAGGGTATACAGTGTAGGGTATAAAGTGTAGAGTGTAGGGTATAGAGTGTAGGGTATAGAGTGTAGGGTATAGAGTGTAGGGTATTGAGTGTAGAGTGTAGGGTATAGAGTGTAGAGTTTAGGGTATAGAGTGTAGGGTATAGAGTGTAGGGTTTAGAGTGTATGGTATAGAGTGTAGGGTATAGAGTGTAGAGTGTAGGGTATAGAGTGTAGGGTATAGAGTGTATGGTATAGAGTGTACGGTATAGAGTGTAGAGTGTAGGGTATAGAGTGTAGGGTATATAGTGTATGGTATAGATTGTAGGGTATAGAGTGTAGGGTATAGAGTGTAGAGTGTAGGGTATAGAGTGTAGAAAGTAGGGTATAGTGTGTAGGGTATAGAGTGTAGAGTGTAGGGTATAGATTGTAGGGTATAGAGTGTAGATTGTATGGTATAGAGTGTAGGGTATAGAGTGTATAGTGTAGGGTATAGAGTGTAGAGTGTAGGGTATAGAGTGTAGGGTATAGAGTGTATGGTATAGAGTGTATGGTATAGATTGTAGGGTATATAGTGTAGGGTATAGAGTGTAGAGTGTAGGGTATAGAGTGTAGAAAGTAGGGTATAGTGTGTAGGTTATAGAGTGTAGAGTGTAGGGTATAGAGTGTAGGGTATAGAGTGTAGATTGTATGGTATAGAGTGTAGGATATAGAGTGTATAGTGTAGGGTATAGAGTGTAGAGTGTAGGGTATAGAGTGTAGGGTATAGAGTGTTGGGATATAGAGTGTAGGGTATAGAGTGTAGGGTATAGATTGTAGGGTATAGAGTGTAGGGTATAGAGTGTAGGGTATAGAGTATATAGTGTAGGGTATAGAGGGTAGGGTATAGAGTGTAGAGTGTAGGGTATAGAGTGTAGGGTATAGAGTGTAGGGTATAGAGTGTAGGGTATAAAGTGTAGAGTGTAGGGTATAGAGTGTAGGGTATAGAGTGTAGGGTATAGAGTGTAGGGTGTAGGATATAGAGTGTAGAGTGTAGGGTATAGAGTGTAGAGTGTAGGGTATAGAGTTTAGAGTGTAGGGTATAGAGTGTAGGGTATAGAGTGTATTGTATAGAGTGTAGGGTATAGAGTGTTGGGTATGGAGGGTAGAGTGTAGGGATTAGAGTGTAGGGTATAGAGTGTAGGATATAGATTGTAGAGTATAGAGTGTAGGGTAGAGTGTAGGGTATTGAGTGTAAAGTGTAGAGTGTAGGGTATAGAGTGTAGAGTTTAGGGTATAGAGTGTAGGGTATAGAGTGTAGGGTTTAGAGTGTATGGTATAGAGTGTAGGGTATAGAGTGTAGATTGTAGGGTATAGAGTGCAGGGTGTAGAGTGTAGGGTATAGAGTGTATGGTATAGAGTGTACGGTATAGAGTGTAGAGTGTAGAGTATAGAGTGTAGGGTATAAAGTGTAGGGTATAGATTGTAGGGTATAGAGTGTATTATGTAGGGTATAGAGTATAGGGTATAGAGTGTATGGTGTAGAGTGTAGGGTATAGAGTGTATAGTGTAGGGTATAGAGTGTAGGGTTTAGAGTGTAGGGTATAGAGTGTAGGGTATAGAGTGTAGAGTGTAGGGTATAGAGTGTATGGTATAGAGTGTAGGGTATAGAGTGTAGGGTATAGAGTGTAGGGTATAGAGTGTAGGGTATAGAGTGTAGAGTGTAGGGTATAGAGTTTAGGGTATAGAGTGTATGGTATAGAGTGTAGAGTGTAGGGTATAGAGTGTATAGTGTAGGGTATAGAGTGTAGGGTATAGAGTGTAGGGTCGAGAGTGTATGGTATAGAGTGTAGGGAATAGAGTGTAGAGTGTAGGGTATAGAGTGTATGGTATAGAGTGTAGGGTATAGAGTGTAGAGTATAGAGTGTAGGGTATAGAGTGTAGGGTATAGAGTGTAGGGTATAGAATGTATGGTATAGAGTGTAGGGAATAGAGTGTAGAGTGTAGGGTATAGAGTGTATGGTGTAGAGTGTAGGGTATAGAGTGTATGGTGTAGGGTATAGAGTGCAGGGTATAGAGTGTATGGAATAGAGTGTATGGAATATAGTGTACGGTATAGAGTGTAGAGTGTAGGGTATAGAGTGTAGGGTATAGAGCGTAGGGTGTAGGGTATAGATTGTAGGGTATAGAGTGTAGGGTATAGAGTGTAGAGTGTAGGGTATAGAGTGCATGGTATAGAGTGTAGGGTGTAGAGTGTATGGTATAGAGTGTACAGTATAGAGTGTATGGTATAGAGTGTATGGTATAGAGTGTAGAGTGTAGGGTATAGAGTGTATGGTATAGAGTGTAGGGTGTAGAGTGTATAGTATAGAGTGTAGGGTACAGAGTGTAGAGTGTAGGGTATAGAGTGTAGGGTATAGAGTGTAGGGTATAGAGTGTATGGTATAGAGTGTACGGTATAGAGTGTATGATATAGAGTGTATGGTATATAGTGTAGGGTATAGAGTGTTTGGTATAGAGTGTAAGGTATAGAGTGTAGAGAGTAGGGTATATATTTTAGAGTGTAGAGTGTAGGGTATAGAGTGTAGGGTATAGAGTGTATGGAATAGAGTGTATGGTATAGAGTGTAGGGTGTAGAGTGTAGGGTATAGAGTGTAGAGTGTGGGGTATAGAGTGTAGAGTGTAGGGTATAGAGTGTATGATATAGAGTGTAGGGTATAGAGTGTATGGTATAGATTGCAGGGTATAGAGTGTAGGGTATAGAGTGTAGGGTATAGAGTGTAGAGTGTAGGGTATAGAGTGTAGGGTATAGAGTGTATGGTATAGAGTGTATGGTATAGATTGTAGGGTATAGAGTGTAGGGTATAGAGTGTAGAATGTAGGGTATAGAGTGTAGAAAGTAGGGTATAGTGTGTAGGGTATAGAGTGTAGAGTGTAGGGTATAGAGTGTAGGGCATAGAGTGTAGATTGTATGGTATAGAGTGTAGGGTATAGAGTGTATAGTGTAGGGTATAGAGTGTAGAGTGTAGGGTATAGAGTGTAGGGTATAGAGTGTTGGGATATAAAGTGTAGGGTATAGAGTGTAGGGTATAGAGTGTAGGGTATAGATTGTAGGGTATAGAGTGTAGGGTATAGAGTGTAGGGTATAGAGTATATTGTGTAGGGTATAGAGTGTAGGGTATAGAGTGTAGGGTATAGAGTGTAGGGTATAGAGTGTAGGGTATAGAGTGTAGGGTATAAAGTGTAGAGTGTAGGGTATAGAGTGTAGGGTATAGAGTGTAGGGTATAGAGTGTAGGGTATAGAGTGTAGAGTGTAGGGTGTAGAGTGTAGAGTGTAGGGTATAGAGTGTAAGGTATAGAGTGTAGGGTATAGAGTGTATGTTATAGAGTGTAGGGTATAGAGTGTAGAGTGTAGGGTATAGAGTGTAGGGTATAGAGTGTAGGGTATAGAGTGTAGGGTATAGAGTGTAGGGTATAAAGTGTAGAGTGTAGGGTTTAGATTCTATGTTATAGAGTGTAGGGTATAGAGTGTAGAGTGTAGGATATAGAGTGTAGAGTGTAGGGTATAGAGTGTAGGGTATATAGTGTAGGGTATAGAGTGTAGGGTATAGAGTGTAGGGTATAGAGTGCATGGTATAGAGTGTAGAGTGTAGGGTATAGAGTGTAGAAAGTAGGGTATAGTGTGTAGGGTATAGAGTGTAGAGTGTAGGGTCTAGAGTGTAGGGTATAGAGTGTAGGGTATAGAGTGTAGGGTATAACGTGTAGAGTGTAGGGTATAGAGTGTAGGGTATAGAGTGTAGAGTGTAGGGTGGAGAGTGGAGAGTGTAGGGTATAGAGTGTAAGGTATAGAGTGTAGGGTATAAAGTGTATGTTATAGAGTGTAGGGTATAGAGTGTAGAGTGTAGGGTATAGAGTGTAGGGTATAGAGTGTAGAGTGTAGGGTATAGAGTGTAGAAAGTAGGGTATAGTGTGTAGGGTATAGAGTGTAGAGCGTAGGGTATAGAGTGTAGGGTATAGAGTGTAGAGAGTAGGGTATATATTTTAGAGTGTAGAGTGTAGGGTATAGAGTGTAGGGTATAGAGTGTATGGAATAGAGTGTATGGTATAGAGTGTAGGGTGTAGAGTGTAGGGTATAGAGTGTAGAGTGTGGGGTATAGAGTGTAGAGTGTAGGGTATAGAGTGTATGATATAGAGTGTAGGGTATAGAGTGTATGGTATAGATTGCAGGGTATAGAGTGTAGGGTATAGAGTGTAGGGTATAGAGTGTAGAGTGTAGGGTATAGAGTGTAGGGTATAGAGTGTATGGTATAGAGTGTATGGTATAGATTGTAGGGTATAGAGTGTAGGGTATAGAGTGTAGACTGTAGGGTATAGAGTGTAGAAAGTAGGGTATAGTGTGTAGGGTATAGAGTGTAGAGTGTAGGGTATAGAGTGTAGGGTATAGAGTGTAGATTGTATGGTATAGAGTGTAGGGTATAGAGTGTATAGTGTAGGGTATAGAGTGTAGAGTGTAGGGTATAGAGTGTAGGGTATAGAGTGTTGGGATATAGAGTGTAGGGTATAGAGTGTAGGGTATAGAGTGTAGGGTATAGATTGTAATGTATAGAGTGTAGGGTATAGAGTGTAGGGTATAGAGTATATAGTGTAGGGTATAGAGTGTAGAGTATAGAGTGTAGGGTATAGAGTGTAGGGTATAGAGTGTAGGGTATAACGTGTAGAGTGTAGGGTATAGAGTGTAGGGTATAGAGTGTAGGGTATAGAGTGTAGAGTGTAGGGTGTAGAGTGTAGAGTGTAGGGTATAGAGTGTAAGGTATAGAGTGTAGGGTATAGAGTGTATGTTATAGAGTGTAGGGTATAGAGTGTAGAGTGTAGGGTATAGAGTGTAGGGTATAGAGTGTAGGGTTTAGAGTGTAGGGTATAGAGTGTAGGGTATAAAGTGTAGAGTGTAGGGTTTAGATTGTATGTTATAGAGTGTAGGTTATAGAGTGTAGAGTGTAGGATATAGAGTGTAGAGTGTAGGGTATAGAGTGTAGGGTATATAGTGTAGGGTATAGAGTGTAGGGTATAGAGTGTAGGGTATAGAGTGCATGGTATAGAGTGTAGAGTGTAGGGTATAGAGTGTAGAAAGTAGGGTATAGTGTGTAGGGTATAGAGTGTAGAGTGTAGGGTATAGAGTGTAGGGTATAGAGTGTAGATTGTATGGTATAGAGTGTAGGGTATAGAGTGTATAGTGTAGGGTATAGAGTGTAGAGTGTAGGGTATAGAGTGTAAGGTATAGAGTGTAGGGTATAAAGTGTATGTTATAGAGTGTAGGGTATAGAGTGTAGAGTGTAGGGTATAGAGTGTAGGGTATAGAGTGTAGAGTGTAGGGTATAGAGTGTAGAAAGTATGGTATAGTGTGTAGGGTATAGAGTGTAGAGTGTAGGGTATAGAGTGTAGGGTATAGAGTGTAGAGAGTAGGGTATATATTTTAGAGTGTAGAGTGTAGGGTATAGAGTGTAGGGTATAGAGTGTATGGAATAGAGTGTATGGTATAGAGAGTAGGGTGTAGAGTGTAGGGTATAGAGTGTAGAGTGTGGGGTATAGAGTGTAGAGTGTAGGGTATAGAGTGTATGATATAGAGTGTAGGGTATAGAGTGTATGGTATAGATTGCAGGGTATAGAGTGTAGGGTATAGAGTGTAGGGTATAGAGTGTAGAGTGTAGGGTATAGAGTGTAGGGTATAGAGTGTATGGTATAGAGTGTATGGTATAGATTGTAGGGTATAGAGTGTAGGGTATAGAGTGTAGAATGTAGGGTATAGAGTGTAGAAAGTAGGGTATAGTGTGTAGGGTATAGAGTGTAGAGTGTAGGGTATAGAGTGTAGGGTATAGAGTGTAGATTGTATGGCATAGAGTGTAGGGTATAGAGTGTATAGTGTAGGGTATAGAGTGTAGAGTGTAGGGTATAGAGTGTAGGGTATAGAGTGTTGGGATATAGAGTGTAGGGTATAGAGTGTAGGGTATAGAGTGTAGGGTATAGATTGTAGGGTATAGAGTGTAGGGTATAGAGTGTAGGGTATAGAGTATATAGTGTAGGGTATAGAGTGTAGGGTATAGAGTGTAGGGTATAGAGTGTAGGGTATAGAGTGTAGGGTATAGAGTGTAGGATATAAATTGTAGAGTGTAGGGTATAGAGTGTACGGTATAGAGTGTAGGGTATAGAGTGTAGAGTGTAGGGTGTAGAGTGTAGAGTGTAGGGTATAGAGTGTAAGGTATAGAGTGTAGGGTATAGAGTGTATGTTATAGAGTGTAGGGTATACAGTGTAGAGTGTAGGGTATAGAGTGTAGGGTATAGAGTGTAGGGTATAAAGTGTAGAGTGTAGGGTTTAGATTGTATGTTATAGAGTGTAGGGTATAGAGTGTAGAGTGTAGGATATAGAGTGTAGAGTGTAGGGTATAGAGTGTAGGGTATATAGTGTAGGGTATAGAGTGTAGGGTATAGAGTGTAGGGTATAGAGTGCATGGTATAGAGTGTAGAGTGTAGGGTATAGAGTGTAGAAAGTAGGGTATAGTGTGTAGGGTATAGAGTGTAGAGTGTAGGGTATAGAGTGTAGGGTATAGAGTGTAGATTGTATGGCATAGAGTGTAGGGTATAGAGTGTATAGTGTAGGGTATAGAGTGTAGAGTGTAGGGTATAGAGTGTAGGGTATAGAGTGTAGGGATATAGAGTGTAGGGTATAGAGTGTCGGGTATAGAGTGTAGGGTATAGATTGTAGGGTAAAGAGTGTAGGGTATAGAGTGTAGGGTATACAGTATATCGTAGGGTATAGAGTGTAGGGTATAGAGTGTAGAGTGTAGGGTCTAGAGTGTAGGGTATAGAGTGTAGGGTATAGAGTGTAGGGTATAACGTGTAGAGTGTAGGGTATAGAGTGTAGGGTATAGAGTGTAGAGTGTAGGGTGTAGAGTGGAGAGTGTAGGGTATAGAGTGTAAGGTATAGAGTGTAGGGTATAAAGTGTATGTTATAGAGTGTAGGGTATAGAGTGTAGAGTGTAGGGTATAGAGTGTAGGGTATAGAGTGTAGAGTGTAGGGTATAGAGTGTAGAAAGTAGGGTATAGTGTGTAGAGTATAGAGTGTAGAGTGTAGGGTATAGAGTGTAGGGTATAGAGTGTAGATTGTGTGGTATAGAGTGTAGGGTATAGAGTGTATAGTGTAGGGTATAGAGTGTAGAGTGTAGGGTATAGAGTGTAGGGTATAGAGTGTTGGGATATAGAGTGTAGGGTATAGAGTGTAGGGTATAGAGTGTAGGGTACAGATTGTAGGGTATAGAGTGTAGGGTATAGAGTGTAGGGTATAGAGTATATAGTGTAGGGTATAGAGTGTAGGGTATAGAGTGTAGAGTGTAGGGTATAGAGTGTAGGGTATAGAGTGTAGGGTATAGAGTGTAGAGTGTAGGGTGTAGAGTGGAGAGTGTAGGGTATAGAGTGTAAGGTATAGAGTGTAGGGTATAGAGTGTATGTTATAGAGTGTAGGATATAGAGTGTAGGGTATAGAGTGTAGGGTATAGAGTGTAGGGTATAGAGTGTAGGGTATAAAGTGTAGAGTGTAGGGTATAGAGTGTAGGGTTTAGAGTGTATGTTATAGAGTGTAGGGTATAGAGTGTAGAGTGTAGGATATAGAGTGTAGAGTGTAGGGTATAGAGTGTAGGGTATAGAGTGTAGGGTATAGAGTGTAGGGTATAGAGTGTAGGGTATAGAGTGTAGAGTGTAGGGTATAGAGTGTAGGGTATAGAGTGTAGAGTGTAGGGTATAGAGTGTATGGTATAGAGTGTAGGGTGTAGAGTGTATGGTATAGAGTGTAGGGTATAGAGTGTAGGGTATAGAGTGTAGGGTATAGAGTGTAGAGTGTAGGGTATATAGTGTAGGGTATAGAGTATAGAGTGTAGGGTATAGAGTGTAGGGTATAGAGTGTAGAGTGTAGGGTATAGAGTGTAGAGTGTAGGGTATAGAGTGTAGGGTATAGAGTGTATGGTATAGAGTGTAGGGTATAGAGTGTAGGGTATAGAGTGTAGAGTGTAGGGATTAGAGTGTAGGGTATAGAGTGTAGGGTAAAGAGTGTAGAGTGTAGGGTATAGAGTGTAGGGTATAGAGTGTACAGTATAGAGTGTTGGGCTATAGAGTGTAGGGTATAGAGTATAGGGTATAGAGTGTAGGGTATAGAGTGTAGGGTATACAGTGTAGGGTATAAAGTGTAGAGTGTAGGGTATAGAGTGTAGGGTATAAAGTGTAGGGTATAGAGTGTAGGATATAGAGTGTAGAGTGTAGGGTATAGAGTGTAGAGTTTAGGGTATAGAGTGTAGGGTATAGAGTGTAGGGTTTAGAGTGTATGGTATAGAGTGTAGGGTATAGAGTGTAGAGTGTAGGGTATAGAGTGTAGGATATAGAGTGTAGGGTATAGAGTGTATGGTATAGAGTGTACGGTATAGAGTGTAGAGTGTAGGGTATAGAGTGTAGGGTATAGATTGTAGGGTATAGAGTGTATTGTATAGGGTATAGAGTGTATGGTGTAGAGTGTAGGGTATAGAGTGTATAGTGTAGGGTATTGAGTGTAGGGTATAGAGTGTAGAGTGTAGGGTATAGAGTGTATGGTATAGAGTGTAGGGTATAGAGTGTATGGTATAGAGTGTAGGGTATAGAGTGTAGAGTGTAGGGTATAGAGTGTAGTGTATAGAGTGTAGTGTATAGAGTGTAGGGTATAGAGTGTAGAGTGTAGGGTATAAAGTTTAGGGTATAGAGTGTATGGTATAGAGTGTAGAGTGTAGGGTATAGAGTGTATAGTGTAGGGTATAGAGTTTAGGGTATAGAGTGTAGGGTATAGAGTGTATGGTATAGAGTGTAGGGAATAGAGTGTAGAGTGTAGGGTATAGAGTGTATGGTATAGAGTGTAGGGTATAGAGTGTAGTAACATAGTAACATAGTAACATAGTTAGTAAGGCCGAAAAAAGACATTTGTCCATCCAGTTCAGCCTATATTCCATCATAATAAATACCCAGATCTACGTCCTTCTACAGAACCTAATAATTGTATGATACAATATTGTTCTGCTCCAGGAAGACATCCAGGCCTCTCTTGAACCCCTCGACTGAGTTCGCCATCACCACCTCCTCAGGCAAGCAATTCCAGATTCTCACTGCCCTAACAGTAAAGAATCCTCTTCTATGTTGGTGGAAAAACCTTCTCTCCTCCAGACGCAAAGAATGCCCCCTTGTGCCCGTCACCTTCCTTTGTATAAACAGATCCTCAGCGAGATATTTGTATTGTCCCCTTATATACTTATACATGGTTATTAGATCGCCCCTCAGTCGTCTTTTTTCTAGACTAAATAATCCTAATTTCGCTAATCTATCTGGGTATTGTAGTTCTCCCATCCCCTTTATTAATTTTGTTGCCCTCCTTTGTACTCTCTCTAGTTCCATTATATCCTTCCTGAGCACCGGTGCCCAAAACTGGACACAGTACTCCATGTGCGGTCTAACTAGGGATTTGTACAGAGGCAGTATAATGCTCTCATCATGTGTATCCAGACCTCTTTTAATGCACCCCATGATCCTGTTTGCCTTGGCAGCTGCTGCCTGGCACTGGCTGCTCCAGGTAAGTTTATCATTAACTAGGATCCCCAAGTCCTTCTCCCTGTCAGATTTACCCAGTGGTTTCCCGTTCAGTGTGTAATGGTGATATTGATTCCCTCTTCCCATGTGTATAACCTTACATTTATCATTGTTAAACCTCATCTGCCACCTTTCAGCCCAAGTTTCCAACTTATCCAGATCCATCTGTAGCAGAATACTATCTTCTCTTGTATTAACTGCTTTACATAGTTTTGTATCATCTGCAAATATCGATATTTTACTGTGTAAACCTTCTACCAGATCATTAATGAATATGTTGAAGAGAACAGGTCCCAATACTGACCCCTGCGGTACCCCACTGGTCACAGCGACCCAGTTAGAGACTATACCATTTATAACCACCCTCTGCTTTCTATCACTAAGCCAGTTACTAACCCATTTACACACATTTTCCCCCAGACCAAGCATTCTCATTTTGTGTACCAACCTCTTGTGCGGCACGGTATCAAACGCTTTGGAAAAATCGAGATATACCACGTCCAATGACTCACCGTGGTCCAGTCTATAGCTTACCTCTTCATAAAAACTGATTAGATTGGTTTGACAGGAGCGATTTCTCATAAACCCATGCTGATATGGAGTTAAACAGTTATTCTCATTGAGATAATCCAGAATAACATCCCTCAGAAACCCTTCAAATATTTTACCAACAATAGAGGTTAGACTTACTGGCCTATAATTTCCAGGTTCACTTTTAGAGCCCTTTTTGAATATTGGCACCACATTTGCTATGCGCCAGTCCTGCGGAACAGACCCTGTCGCTATAGAGTCACTAAAAATAAGAAATAATGGTTTATCTATTACGTTACTTAGTTCTCTTAGTACTCGTGGGTGTATGCCATCCGGACCCGGAGATTTATCTATTTTAATCTTATTTAGCCGGTTTCGCACCTCTTCTTGGGTTAGATTGGTGACCCTTAATATAGGGTTTTCATTGTTTCTTGGGATTTCACCTAGCATTTCATTTTCCACCGTGAATACCGTGGAGAAGAAGGTGTTTAATATGTTAGCTTTTTCCTCGTCATCTACAACCATTCTTTCCTCACTATTTTTTAAGGGGCCTACATTTTCAGTTTTTATTCTTTTACTATTGATATAGTTGAAGAACAGTTTGGGATTAGTTTTACTCTCCTTAGCAATGTGCTTCTCTGTTTCCTTTTTGGCAGCTTTAATTAGTTTTTTAGATAAAGTATTTTTCTCCCTATAGTTTTTTAGAGCTTCAATGGTGCCATCCTGCTTTAGTAGTGCAAATGCTTTCTTTTTACTGTTAATTGCCTGTCTTACTTCTTTGTTTAGCCACATTGGGTTTTTCCTATTTCTAGTCCTTTTATTCCCACAAGGTATAAACCGCTTACACTGCCTATTTAGGATGTTCTTAAACATTTCCCATTTATTATCTGTATTCTCATTTCTGAGGATATTGTCCCAGTCTACCAGATTAAGGGCATCTCTAAGCTGTTCAAACTTTGCCTTCCTAAAGTTCAATGTTTTTGTGACTCCCTGACAAGTCCCCCTAGTGAAAGACAGGTGAAACTGCACAATATTGTGGTCGCTATTTCCTAAATGCCCAACCACCTGCAGATTTGTTATTCTGTCAGGTCTATTAGATAGTATTAGGTCTAAAAGTGCTGCTCCTCTGGTTGGATTCTGCACCAATTGTGAAAGATAATTTTTCTTGGTTATTAGCAGAAACCTGTTGCCTTTATGGGTTTCACAGGTTTCTGTTTCCCAGTTAATATCCGGGTAGTTAAAGTCCCCCATAACCAGGACCTCATTATGGGTTGCAGCTTCATCTATCTGCTTTAGAAGTAGACTTTCCATGCTTTCTGTTATATTTGGGGGTTTGTAACAGACCCCAATGAGAATTTTGTTACCATTTTTCCCTCCATGAATTTCAACCCATATGGACTCGACATTCTCATTCCCTTCGCTAATATCCTCCCTTAAAGTGGACTTTAGACAAGACTTTACATAGAGACAAACCCCTCCTCCTCTCCGATTTTTACGATCCTTTCTAAACAGACTGTAACCCTGTAAGTTAACTGCCCAGTCATAGCTTTCATCTAACCATGTCTCGGTTATTCCCACTATGTCAAAGTTACCTGTAGATATTTCTGCTTCTAGTTCTTCCATCTTGTTTGTCAGGCTTCTGGCGTTTGCGAGCATGCAGTTTAGAGGATTTTGTTTTGTTCCAATCTCCTCACTGTGGATTGTTTTAGAAATGTTCTTACCTCCCTTCTGAGTATGTTTTCCTGGGTCGTCTTTGTTCGAGTCTAATGTTTTTCTTCCCGTCCCCTCTTCTTCTAGTTTAACGCCCTCCTGATGAGTGTAGCGAGTCTTCTGGCGAATGTGTGTTTCCCAGGTTTGTTGAGGTGTAGTCCGTCTCTGGCGAGGAGTCCATCATACCAGTAATTCACACCGTGGTCCAGGAATCCAAATCCTTGTTGTCTGCACCATCGTCTTAGCCAGTTGTTTGCATCAAGGATCCTGTTCCATCTCCTGGTGCCATGCCCGTCTATACTCTATGTTACTATGTATGTTACTATGTTACTATAGGAGATACCTGAAAACATATCACACTTTTCATCATAGTGCTTTTACCAATGCATAAAATGCATGGAGAAGTCATTTCGAATGACTGGTCCTCAGTGTTGTGAGAATGATGACTGGTTAAAAATTTTGGTGGTTTCTTGTTCAGTCCATAGGCCTACATCATGTGGCAAACCGTATAGAGGGTATAGAGGGTATAGAGGGTATAGAGTGTAGAGTATAGAATGTAGGGTATAGAGTGTAGGGTATAGAGTGTAGGGTATAGAGTGTAAGGTATAGAGTGTAGGGAATAGAGTGTAGAGTGTAGGGTATAGAGTGTATGGTATAGAGTGTAGGGTATAGAGTGTAGAGGGTAGGGTATAGAGTTTAGGGTATAGAGTGTAGGGTGTAGAGTGTAGGGTATAGAGTGTAGGGTATAAAGTGTAGAGTGTAGGGTATAGAGTGTAGGGTATAGAGTGTAGGGTATAGAGTGTAGGGTATAAAGTGTAGAGTGTAGGGTATAGAGTGTAGGGTATAGAGTGTAGGGTATAGAGTGTAGAGTGTAGGATATAGAGTGTAGAGTGTAGGGTATAGAGTGTAGATTGTAGGGTATAGAGTGTAGAGTGTAGGGTATAGGGTGTAGGGTATAGAGTGTATTGTATAGAGTGTAGGGTATAGAGTGTAGGTTATAGAGTGTAGAGTGTAGGGATTAGAGTGTAGGGTATAGAGTGTAGGGTATAGAGTGTAGAGTGTAGGGTATAGAGTGTACGGTATAGAGTGTTGGGCTATAGAGTGTAGGGTATAGAGTGTAGGGTATAGAGTGTAGGGTATAGAGTGTAGGGTATACAGTGTAGGGTATAAAGTGTAGAGTGTAGGGTATAGAGTGTAGGGTATAGAGTGTAGGGTATTGAGTGTAGAGTGTAGAGTGTAGGGTATAGAGTGTAGAGTTTAGGGTATAGAGTGTAGGGTATAGAGTGTAGGGTTTAGAGTGTATGGTATAGAGTGTAGGGTATAGAGTTTAGAGTGTAGGGTATAGAGTGTATGGTATAGAGTGTAGGGTATAGAGTGTATGGTATAGAGTGTACGGTATAGAGTGTAGAGTGTAGGGAATAGAGTGTAGGGTATAAAGTGTAGGGTATAGATTGTAGGGTATAGAGTGTAGAATGTAGGGTATAGAGTATAGGGTATAGAGTGTATGGTGTAGAGTGTAGGGTAAAGAATGTAGAGTGTAGGGTATAGAGTGTAGGGTATAGAGTGTACAGTATAGAGTGTTGGGCTATAGAGTGTAGGGTATAGAGTATAGGGTATAGAGTGTAGGGTATAGAGTGTAGGGTATACAGTGTAGGGTATAAAGTGTAGAGTGTAGGGTATAGAGTGTAGGGTATAGAGTGTAGGGTATAGAGTGTAGGATATAGAGTGTAGAGTGTAGGGTATAGAGTGTAGAGTTTAGGGTATAGAGTGTAGGGTATAGAGTGTAGGGTTTAGAGTGTATGGTATAGAGTGTAGGGTATAGAGTGTAGAGTGTAGGGTATAGAGTGTAGGATATAGAGTGTAGGGTATAGAGTGTATGGTATAGAGTGTACGGTATAGAGTGTAGAGTGTAGGGTATAGAGTGTAGGGTATAGATTGTAGGGTATAGAGTGTATTGTATAGGGAATAGAGTGTATGGTGTAGAGTGTAGGGTATAGAGTGTATAGTGTAGGGTATTGAGTGTAGGGTATAGAGTGTAGAGTGGAGGGTATAGAGTGTATGGTATAGAGTGTAGGGTATAGAGTGTATGGTATAGAGTGTAGGGTATAGAGTGTAGAGTGTAGGGTATAGAGTGTAGTGTATAGAGTGTAGGGTATAGAGTGTAGAGTGTAGGGTATAGAGTGTAGAGTATAGAATGTAGGGTATAGAGTGTAGGGTATAGAGTGTAGGGTATAGAGTGTAAGGTATAGAGTGTAGGGAATAGAGTGTAGAGTGTAGGGTATAGAGTGTATGGTATAGAGTGTAGGGTTTAGAGTGTATGGTATAGAGTGTAGGGTATAGAGTGTAGAGTGTAGGGTATAGAGTGTAGGATATAGAGTGTAGGGTATAGAGTGTATGGTATAGAGTGTACGGTATAGAGTGTAGAGTGTAGGGTATAGAGTGTAGGGTATAGATTGTAGGGTATAGAGTGTATTGTATAGGGAATAGAGTGTATGGTGTAGAGTGTAGGGTATAGAGTGTATAGTGTAGGGTATTGAGTGTAGGGTATAGAGTGTAGAGTGTAGGGTATAGAGTGTATGGTATAGAGTGTAGGGTATAGAGTGTATGGTATAGAGTGTAGGGTATAGAGTGTAGAGTGTAGGGTATAGAGTGTAGTGTATAGAGTGTAGGGTATAGAGTGTAGAGTGTAGGGTATAGAGTTTAGGGTATAGAGTGTATGGTATAGAGTGTAGAGTGTAGGGTATAGAGTGTATAGTGTAGGGTATAGAGTTTAGGGTATAGAGTGTAGGGTATAGAGTGTATGGTATAGAGTGTAGGGAATAGAGTGTAGAGTGTAGGGTATAGAGTGTATGGTATAGAGTGTAGGGTATAGAGTGTAGAGTATAGAATGTAGGGTATAGAGTGTAGGGTATAGAGTGTAGGGTATAGAGTGTAAGGTATAGAGTGTAGGGAATAGAGTGTAGAGTGTAGGGTATAGAGTGTATGGTATAGAGTGTAGGGTATAGAGTGTAGAGGGTAGGGTATAGAGTTTAGGGTATAGAGTGTAGGGTGTAGAGTGTAGGGTATAGAGTGTAGGGTATAAAGTGTAGAGTGTAGGGTATAGAGTGTAGGGTATAGAGTGTAGGGTATAGAGTGTAGGGTATAAAGTGTAGAGTGTAGGGTATAGAGTGTAGGGTATAGAGTGTAGAGTGTAGGATATAGAGTGTAGAGTGTAGGGTATAGAGTGTAGATTGTAGGGTATAGAGTGTAGAGTGTAGGGTATAGGGTGTAGGGTATAGAGTGTATTGTATAGAGTGTAGGGTATAGAGTGTAGGGTATAGAGTGTAGAGTGTAGGGATTAGAGTGTAGGGTATAGAGTGTAGGGTATAGAGTGTAGAGTGTAGGGTATAGAGTGTACGGTATAGAGTGTTGGGCTATAGAGTGTAGGGTATAGAGTGTAGGGTATAGAGTGTAGGGTATAGAGTGTAGGGTATACAGTGTAGGGTATAAAGTGTACAGTGTAGGGTATAGAGTGTAGGGTATAGAGTGTATGGTGTAGAGTGTAGGGTATAGAGTGTATAGTGTAGGGTATAGAGTGTAGGGTTTAGAGTGTAGGGTATAGAGTGTAGGGTATAGAGTGTAGAGTGTATGGTATAGAGTGTATGGTATAGAGTGTAGGGTATAGAGTGTAGGGTATAGAGTGTAGGGTATAGAGTGTAGGGTATAGAGTGTAGAGTGTAGGGTATAGAGTTTAGGGTATAGAGTGTATGGTATAGAGTGTAGAGTATAGGGTATACAGTGTATAGTGTAGGGTATAGAGTGTAGGGTATAGATTGTAGGGTATAGAGTGTATGGTATAGAGTGTAGGGAATAGAGTGTAGAGTGTAGGGTATAGAGTGTATGGTATAGAGTGTAGGGTATAGAGTGTAGAGTATAGAGTGTAGGGTATAGAGTGTAGGGTATAGAGTGTAGGGTATAGAATGTATGGTATAGAGTGTAGGGAATAGAGTGTAGAGTGTAGGGTATAGAGAGTATGGTGTAGAGTGTAGGGTATAGAGTGTATAGTGTAGGGTATAGAGTGCAGGGTATAAAGTGTATGGAATAGAGTGTACGGAATATAGTGTACGGTATAGAGTGTAGAGTGTAGGGTATAGAGTGTAGGGTATAGAGCGTAGGGTGTAGGGTATAGATTGTAGGGTATAGAGTGTAGGGTATAGAGTGTAGAGTGTAGGGTTCAGATTCTATGTTATAGAGTGTAGGGTATAGAGTGTAGAGTGTAGGATATAGAGTGTAGAGTGTAGGGTATAGAGTGTAGGGTATATAGTGTAGGGTATAGAGTGTAGGGTATAGAGTGTAGGGTATAGAGTGCATGGTATAGAGTGTAGAGTGTAGGGTATAGAGTGTAGAAAGTAGGGTATAGTGTGTAGGGTATAGAGTGTAGAGTGTAGGGTCTAGAGTGTAGGGTATAGAGTGTAGGGTATAGAGTGTAGGGTATAACGTGTAGAGTGTAGGGTATAGAGTGTAGGGTATAGAGTGTAGAGTGTAGGGTGGAGAGTGGAGAGTGTAGGGTATAGAGTGTAAGGTATAGATTGTAGGGTATAAAGTGTATGTTATAGAGTGTAGGGTATAGAGTGTAGAGTGTAGGGTATAGAGTGTAGGGTATAGAGTGTAGAGTGTAGGGTATAGAGTGTAGAAAGTAGGGTATAGTGTGTAGGGTATAGAGTGTAGAGTGTAGGGTATAGAGTGTAGGGTATAGAGTGTAGAGAGTAGGGTATATATTTTAGAGTGTAGAGTGTAGGGTATAGAGTGTAGGGTATAGAGTGTATGGAATAGAGTGTATGGTATAGAGTGTAGGGTGTAGAGTGTAGGGTATAGAGTGTAGAGTGTGGGGTATAGAGTGTAGAGTGTAGGGTATAGAGTGTATGATATAGAGTGTAGGGTATAGAGTGTATGGTATAGATTGCAGGGTATAGAGTGTAGGGTATAGAGTGTAGGGTATAGAGTGTAGAGTGTAGGGTATAGAGTGTAGGGTATAGAGTGTATGGTATAGAGTGTATGGTATAGATTGTAGGGTATAGAGTGTAGGGTATAGAGTGTAGACTGTAGGGTATAGAGTGTAGAAAGTAGGGTATAGTGTGTAGGGTATAGAGTGTAGAGTGTAGGGTATAGAGTGTAGGGTATAGAGTGTAGATTGTATGGTATAGAGTGTAGGGTATAGAGTGTATAGTGTAGGGTATAGAGTGTAGAGTGTAGGGTATAGAGTGTAGGGTATAGAGTGTTGGGATATAGAGTGTAGGGTATAGAGTGTAGGGTATAGAGTGTAGGGTATAGATTGTAATGTATAGAGTGTAGGGTATAGAGTGTAGGGTATAGAGTATATAGTGTAGGGTATAGAGTGTAGAGTATAGAGTGTAGGGTATAGAGTGTAGGGTATAGAGTGTAGGGTATAGAGTGTAGGGTATAACGTGTAGAGTGTAGGGTATAGAGTGTAGGGTATAGAGTGTAGGGTATAGAGTGTAGAGTGTAGGGTGTAGAGTGTAGAGTGTAGGGTATAGAGTGTAAGGTATAGAGTGTAGGGTATAGAGTGTATGTTATAGAGTGTAGGGTATAGAGTGTAGAGTGTAGGGTATAGAGTGTAGGGTATAGAGTGTAGGGTTTAGAGTGTAGGGTATAGAGTGTAGGGTATAAAGTGTAGAGTGTAGGGTTTAGATTGTATGTTATAGAGTGTAGGGTATAGAGTGTAGAGTGTAGGATATAGAGTGTAGAGTGTAGGGTATAGAGTGTAGGGTATATAGTGTAGGGTATAGAGTGTAGGGTATAGAGTGTAGGGTATAGAGTGCATGGTATAGAGTGTAGAGTGTAGGGTATAGAGTGTAGAAAGTAGGGTATAGTGTGTAGGGTATAGAGTGTAGAGTGTAGGGTATAGAGTGTAGGGTATAGAGTGTAGATTGTATGGTATAGAGTGTAGGGTATAGAGTGTATAGTGTAGGGTATAGAGTGTAGAGTGTAGGGTATAGAGTGTAAGGTATAGAGTGTAGGGTATAAAGTGTATGTTATAGAGTGTAGGGTATAGAGTGTAGAGTGTAGGGTATAGATTGTAGGGTATAGAGTGTAGAGTGTAGGGTATAGAGTGTAGAAAGTATGGTATAGTGTGTAGGGTATAGAGTGTAGAGTGTAGGGTATAGAGTGTAGGGTATAGAGTGTAGAGAGTAGGGTATATATTTTAGAGTGTAGAGTGTAGGGTATAGAGTGTAGGGTATAGAGTGTATGGAATAGAGTGTATGGTATAGAGAGTAGGGTGTAGAGTGTAGGGTATAGAGTGTAGAGTGTGGGGTATAGAGTGTAGAGTGTAGGGTATAGAGTGTATGATATAGAGTGTAGGGTATAGATTGCAGGGTATAGAGTGTAGGGTATAGAGTGTAGGGTATAGAGTGTAGAATGTAGGGTATAGAGTGTAGGGTATAGAGTGTATGGTATAGAGTGTATGGTATAGATTGTAGGGTATAGAGTGTAGGGTATAGAGTGTAGAATGTAGGGTATAGAGTGTAGAAAGTAGGGTATAGTGTGTAGGGTATAGAGTGTAGAGTGTAGGGTATAGAGTGTAGGGTATAGAGTGTAGATTGTATGGTATAGAGTGTAGGGTATAGAGTGTATAGTGTAGGGTATAGAGTGTAGAGTGTAGGGTATAGAGTGTAGGGTATAGAGTGTTGGGATATAGAGTGTAGGGTATAGAGTGTAGGGTATAGAGTGTAGGGTATAGATTGTAGGGTATAGAGTGTAGGGTATAGAGTATATAGTGTAGGGTATAGAGTGTAGGGTATAGAGTGTAGGGTATAGAGTGTAGGGTATAGAGTGTAGGGTATAGAGTGTAGGATATAAATTGTAGAGTGTAGGGTATAGAGTGTAGGGTATAGAGTGTAGGGTATAGAGTGTAGAGTGTAGGGTGTAGAGTGTAGAGTGTAGGGTATAGAGTGTAAGGTATAGAGTGTAGGGTATAGAGTGTATGTTATAGAGTGTAGGGTATACAGTGTAGAGTGTAGGGTATAGAGTGTAGGGTATAGAGTGTAGGGTATAGAGTGTAGGGTATAGAGTGTAGGGTATAAAGTGTAGAGTGTAGGGTTTAGATTGTATGTTATAGAGTGTAGGGTATAGAGTGTAGAGTGTAGGATATAGAGTGTAGAGTGTAGGGTATAGAGTGTAGGGTATATAGTGTAGGGTATAGAGTGTAGGGTATAGAGTGTAGGGTATAGAGTGCATGGTATAGAGTGTAGAGTGTAGGGTATAGAGTGTAGAAAGTAGGGTATAGTGTGTAGGGTATAGAGTGTAGAGTGTAGGGTATAGAGTGTAGGGTATAGAGTGTAGATTGTATGGCATAGAGTGTAGGGTATAGAGTGTATAGTGTAGGGTATAGAGTGTAGAGTGTAGGGTATAGAGTGTAGGGTATAGAGTGTTGGGATATAGAGTGTAGGGTATAGAGTGTCGGGTATAGAGTGTAGGGTATAGATTGTAGGGTAAAGAGTGTAGGGTATAGAGTGTAGGGTATACAGTATATCGTAGGGTATAGAGTGTAGGGTATAGAGTGTAGAGTGTAGGGTCTAGAGTGTAGGGTATAGAGTGTAGGGTATAGAGTGCAGGGTATAACGTGTAGAGTGTAGGGTATAGAGTGTAGGGTATAGAGTGTAGAGTGTAGGGTGTAGAGTGGAGAGTGTAGGGTATAGAGTGTAAGGTATAGAGTGTAGGGTATAAAGTGTATGTTATAGAGTGTAGGGTATAGAGTGTAGAGTGTAGGGTATAGAGTGTAGGGTATAGAGTGTAGAGTGTAGGGTATAGAGTGTAGAAAGTAGGGTATAGTGTGTAGGGTATAGAGTGTAGAGTGTAGGGTATAGAGTGTAGGGTATAGAGTGTAGATTGTGTGGTATAGAGTGTAGGGTATAGAGTGTATAGTGTAGGGTATAGAGTGTAGAGTGTAGGGTATAGAGTGTAGGGTATAGAGTGTTGGGATATAGAGTGTAGGGTATAGAGTGTAGGGTATAGAGTGTAGGGTATAGATTGTAGGGTATAGAGTGTAGGGTATAGAGTGTAGGGTATAGAGTATATAGTGTAGGGTATAGAGTGTAGGGTATAGAGTGTAGAGTGTGGGGTATAGAGTGTAGGGTATAGAGTGTAGGGTATAGAGTGTAGAGTGTAGGGTGTAGAGTGGAGAGTGTAGGGTATAGAGTGTAAGGTATAGAGTGTAGGGTATAGAGTGTATGTTATAGAGTGTAGGATATAGAGTGTAGGGTATAGAGTGTAGGGTATAGAGTGTAGGGTATAGAGTGTAGGGTATAAAGTGTAGAGTGTAGGGTATAGAGTGTAGGGTTTAGAGTGTATGTTATAGAGTGTAGGGTATAGAGTGTAGAGTGTAGGATATAGAGTGTAGAGTGTAGGGTATAGAGTGTAGGGTATAGAGTGTAGGGTATAGAGTGTAGGGTATAGAGTGTAGGGTATAGAGTGTAGAGTGTAGGGTATAGAGTGTAGGGTATAGAGTGTAGAGTGTAGGGTATAGAGTGTATGGTATAGAGTGTAGGGTGTAGAGTGTATGGTATAGAGTGTAGGGTATAGAGTGTAGGGTATAGAGTGTAGGGTATAGAGTGTAGAGTGTAGGGTATATAGTGTAGGGTATAGAGTATAGAGTGTAGGGTATAGAGTGTAGGGTATAGAGTGTAGAGTGTAGGGTATAGAGTGTAGAGTGTAGGGTATAGAGTGTAGGGTATAGAGTGTATGGTATAGAGTGTAGGGTATAGAGTGTAGGGTATAGAGTGTAGAGTGTAGGGATTAGAGTGTAGGGTATAGAGTGTAGGGTAAAGAGTGTAGAGTGTAGGGTATAGAGTGTAGGGTATAGAGTGTACAGTATAGAGTGTTGGGCTATAGAGTGTAGGGTATAGAGTATAGGGTATAGAGTGTAGGGTATAGAGAGTAGGGTATACAGTGTAGGGTATAAAGTGTAGAGTGTAGGGTATAGAGTGTAGGGTATAAAGTGTAGGGTATAGAGTGTAGGATATAGAGTGTAGAGTGTAGGGTATAGAGTGTAGAGTTTAGGGTATAGAGTGTAGGGTATAGAGTGTAGGGTTTAGAGTGTATGGTATAGAGTGTAGGGTATAGAGTGTAGAGTGTAGGGTATAGAGTGTAGGATATAGAGTGTAGGGTATAGAGTGTATGGTATAGAGTGTACGGTATAGAGTGTAGAGTGTAGGGTATAGAGTGTAGGGTATAGATTGTAGGGTATAGAGTGTATTGTATAGGGTATAGAGTGTATGGTGTAGAGTGTAGGGTATAGAGTGTATAGTGTAGGGTATTGAGTGTAGGGTATAGAGTGTAGAGTGTAGGGTATAGAGTGTATGGTATAGAGTGTAAGGTATAGAGTGTATGGTATAGAGTGTAGGGTATAGAGTGTAGAGTGTAGGGTATAGAGTGTAGTGTATAGAGTGTAGTGTATAGAGTGTAGGGTATAGAGTGTAGAGTGTAGGGTATAGAGTTTAGGGTATAGAGTGTATGGTATAGAGTGTAGAGTGTAGGGTATAGAGTGTATAGTGTAGGGTATAGAGTTTAGGGTATAGAGTGTAGGGTATAGAGTGTATGGTATAGAGTGTAGGGAATAGAGTGTAGAGTGTAGGGTATAGAGTGTATGGTATAGAGTGTAGGGTATAGAGTGTAGAGTATAGAATGTAGGGTATAGAGTGTAGGGTATAGAGTGTAGGGTATAGAGTGTAAGGTATAGAGTGTAGGGAATAGAGTGTAGAGTGTAGGGTATAGAGTGTATGGTATAGAGTGTAGGGTATAGAGTGTAGAGGGTAGGGTATAGAGTTTAGGGTATAGAGTGTAGGGTGTAGAGAGTAGGGTATAGAGTGTAGGGTATAAAGTGTAGAGTGTAGGGTATAGAGTGTAGGGTATAGAGTGTAGGGTATAGAGTGTAGGGTATAAAGTGTAGAGTGTAGGGTATAGAGTGTAGGGTATAGAGTGTAGGGTATAGAGTGTAGAGTGTAGGATATAGAGTGTAGAGTGTAGGGTATAGAGTGTAGATTGTAGGGTATAGAGTGTAGAGTGTAGGGTATAGGGTGTAGGGTATAGAGTGTATTGTATAGAGTGTAGGGTATAGAGTGTAGGGTATAGAGTGTAGAGTGTAGGGATTAGAGTGTATGGTATAGAGTGTAGGGTATAGAGTGTATGGTATAGAGTGTAGGGTATAGAGTTTAGAGAGTAGGGTATAGAGTGTATGGTATAGAGTGTAGGGTATAGAGTGTATGGTATAGAGTGTACGGTATAGAGTGTAGAGTGTAGGGAATAGAGTGTAGGGTATAAAGTGTAGGGTATAGATTGTAGGGTATAGAGTGTAGAATGTAGGGTATAGAGTATAGGGTATAGAGTGTATGGTGTAGAGTGTAGGGGAAAGAATGTAGAGTGTAGGGTATAGAGTGTAGGGTATAGAGTGTACAGTATAGAGTGTTGGGCTATAGAGTGTAGGGTATAGAGTATAGGGTATAGAGTGTAGGGTATAGAGTGTAGGGTATACAGTGTAGGGTATAAAGTGTAGATTGTAGGGTATAGAGTGTAGGGTATAGAGTGTAGGGTATAGAGTGTAGGATATAGAGTGTAGAGTGTAGGGTATAGAGTGTAGAGTTTAGGGTATAGAGTGTAGGGTATAGAGTGTAGGGTTTAGAGTGTATGGTATAGAGTGTAGGGTATAGAGTGTAGAGTGTAGGGTATAGAGTGTAGGATATAGAGTGTAGGGTATAGAGTGTATGGTATAGAGTGTACGGTATAGAGTGTAGAGTGTAGGGTATAGAGTGTAGGGTATAGATTGTAGGGTATAGAGTGTATTGTATAGGGAATAGAGTGTATGGTGTAGAGTGTAGGGTATAGAGTGTATAGTGTAGGGTATTGAGTGTAGGGTATAGAGTGTAGAGTGTAGGGTATAGAGTGTATGGTATAGAGTGTAGGGTATAGAGTGTATGGTATAGAGTGTAGGGTATAGAGTGTAGAGTGTAGGGTATAGAGTGTAGTGTATAGAGTGTAGGGTATAGAGTGTAGAGTGTAGGGTATAGAGTGTAGTGTATAGAGTGTAGGGTATAGAGTGTATGGTATAGAGTGTATGGTATAGATTGTAGGGTATAGAGTGTAGGGTATAGAGTGTAGAATGTAGGGTATAGAGTGTAGAAAGTAGGGTATAGTGTGTAGGGTATAGAGTGTAGAGTGTAGGGTATAGAGTGTAGGGTATAGAGTGTAGATTGTATGGTATAGAGTGTAGGGTATAGAGTGTATAGTGTAGGGTATAGAGTGTAGAGTGTAGGGTATAGAGTGTAGGGTATAGAGTGTTGGGATATAGAGTGTAGGGTATAGAGTGTAGGGTATAGAGTGTAGGGTATAGATTGTAGGGTATAGAGTGTAGGGTATAGAGTGTAGGGTATAGAGTATATAGTGTAGGGTATAGAGTGTAGGGTATAGAGTGTAGGGTATAGAGTGTAGGGTATAGAGTGTAGGGTATAGAGTGTAGGATATAAATTGTAGAGTGTAGGGTATAGAGTGTAGGGTATAGAGTGTAGAGTGTAGGGTGTAGAGTGTAGAGTGTAGGGTATAGAGTGTAAGGTATAGAGTGTAGGGTATAGAGTGTATGTTATAGAGTGTAGGGTATACAGTGTAGAGTGTAGGGTATAGAGTGTAGGGTATAGAGTGTAGGGTATAGAGTGTAGGGTATAGAGTGTAGGGTATAAAGTGTAGAGTGTAGGGTTTAGATTGTATGTTATAGAGTGTAGGGTATAGAGTGTAGAGTGTAGGATATAGAGTGTAGAGTGTAGGGTATAGAGTGTAGGGTATATAGTGTAGGGTATAGAGTGTAGGGTATAGAGTGTAGGGTATAGAGTGCATGGTATAGAGTGTAGAGTGTAGGGTATAGAGTGTAGAAAGTAGGGTATAGTGTGTAGGGTATAGAGTGTAGAGTGTAGGGTATAGAGTGTAGGGTATAGAGTGTAGATTGTATGGCATAGAGTGTAGGGTATAGAGTGTATAGTGTAGGGTATAGAGTGTAGAGTGTAGGGTATAGAGTGTAGGGTATAGAGTGTTGGGATATAGAGTGTAGGGTATAGAGTGTCGGGTATAGAGTGTAGGGTATAGATTGTAGGGTAAAGAGTGTAGGGTATAGAGTGTAGGGTATACAGTATATCGTAGGGTATAGAGTGTAGGGTATAGAGTGTAGAGTGTAGGGTCTAGAGTGTAGGGTATAGAGTGTAGGGTATAGAGTGCAGGGTATAACGTGTAGAGTGTAGGGTATAGAGTGTAGGGTATAGAGTGTAGAGTGTAGGGTGTAGAGTGGAGAGTGTAGGGTATAGAGTGTAAGGTATAGAGTGTAGGGTATAAAGTGTATGTTATAGAGTGTAGGGTATAGAGTGTAGAGTGTAGGGTATAGAGTGTAGGGTATAGAGTGTAGAGTGTAGGGTATAGAGTGTAGAAAGTAGGGTATAGTGTGTAGGGTATAGAGTGTAGAGTGTAGGGTATAGAGTGTAGGGTATAGAGTGTAGATTGTGTGGTATAGAGTGTAGGGTATAGAGTGTATAGTGTAGGGTATAGAGTGTAGAGTGTAGGGTATAGAGTGTAGGGTATAGAGTGTTGGGATATAGAGTGTAGGGTATAGAGTGTAGGGTATAGAGTGTAGGGTATAGATTGTAGGGTATAGAGTGTAGGGTATAGAGTGTAGGGTATAGAGTATATAGTGTAGGGTATAGAGTGTAGGGTATAGAGTGTAGAGTGTAGGGTATAGAGTGTAGGGTATAGAGTGTAGGGTATAGAGTGTAGAGTGTAGGGTGTAGAGTGGAGAGTGTAGGGTATAGAGTGTAAGGTATAGAGTGTAGGGTATAGAGTGTATGTTATAGAGTGTAGGATATAGAGTGTAGGGTATAGAGTGTAGGGTATAGAGTGTAGGGTATAGAGTGTAGGGTATAAAGTGTAGAGTGTAGGGTATAGAGTGTAGGGTTTAGAGTGTATGTTATAGAGTGTAGGGTATAGAGTGTAGAGTGTAGGATATAGAGTGTAGAGTGTAGGGTATAGAGTGTAGGGTATAGAGTGTAGGGTATAGAGTGTAGGGTATAGAGTGTAGGGTATAGAGTGTAGAGTGTAGGGTATAGAGTGTAGGGTATAGAGTGTAGAGTGTAGGGTATAGAGTGTATGGTATAGAGTGTAGGGTGTAGAGTGTATGGTATAGAGTGTAGGGTATAGAGTGTAGGGTATAGAGTGTAGGGTATAGAGTGTAGAGTGTAGGGTATATAGTGTAGGGTATAGAGTATAGAGTGTAGGGTATAGAGTGTAGGGTATAGAGTGTAGAGTGTAGGGTATAGAGTGTAGAGTGTAGGGTATAGAGTGTAGGGTATAGAGTGTATGGTATAGAGTGTAGGGTATAGAGTGTAGGGTATAGAGTGTAGAGTGTAGGGATTAGAGTGTAGGGTATAGAGTGTAGGGTAAAGAGTGTAGAGTGTAGGGTATAGAGTGTAGGGTATAGAGTGTACAGTATAGAGTGTTGGGCTATAGAGTGTAGGGTATAGAGTATAGGGTATAGAGTGTAGGGTATAGAGAGTAGGGTATACAGTGTAGGGTATAAAGTGTAGAGTGTAGGGTATAGAGTGTAGGGTATAAAGTGTAGGGTATAGAGTGTAGGATATAGAGTGTAGAGTGTAGGGTATAGAGTGTAGAGTTTAGGGTATAGAGTGTAGGGTATAGAGTGTAGGGTTTAGAGTGTATGGTATAGAGTGTAGGGTATAGAGTGTAGAGTGTAGGGTATAGAGTGTAGGATATAGAGTGTAGGGTATAGAGTGTATGGTATAGAGTGTACGGTATAGAGTGTAGAGTGTAGGGTATAGAGTGTAGGGTATAGATTGTAGGGTATAGAGTGTATTGTATAGGGTATAGAGTGTATGGTGTAGAGTGTAGGGTATAGAGTGTATAGTGTAGGGTATTGAGTGTAGGGTATAGAGTGTAGAGTGTAGGGTATAGAGTGTATGGTATAGAGTGTAAGGTATAGAGTGTATGGTATAGAGTGTAGGGTATAGAGTGTAGAGTGTAGGGTATAGAGTGTAGTGTATAGAGTGTAGTGTATAGAGTGTAGGGTATAGAGTGTAGAGTGTAGGGTATAGAGTTTAGGGTATAGAGTGTATGGTATAGAGTGTAGAGTGTAGGGTATAGAGTGTATAGTGTAGGGTATAGAGTTTAGGGTATAGAGTGTAGGGTATAGAGTGTATGGTATAGAGTGTAGGGAATAGAGTGTAGAGTGTAGGGTATAGAGTGTATGGTATAGAGTGTAGGGTATAGAGTGTAGAGTATAGAATGTAGGGTATAGAGTGTAGGGTATAGAGTGTAGGGTATAGAGTGTAAGGTATAGAGTGTAGGGAATAGAGTGTAGAGTGTAGGGTATAGAGTGTATGGTATAGAGTGTAGGGTATAGAGTGTAGAGGGTAGGGTATAGAGTTTAGGGTATAGAGTGTAGGGTGTAGAGTGTAGGGTATAGAGTGTAGGGTATAAAGTGTAGAGTGTAGGGTATAGAGTGTAGGGTATAGAGTGTAGGGTATAGAGTGTAGGGTATAAAGTGTAGAGTGTAGGGTATAGAGTGTAGGGTATAGAGTGTAGGGTATAGAGTGTAGAGTGTAGGATATAGAGTGTAGAGTGTAGGGTATAGAGTGTAGATTGTAGGGTATAGAGTGTAGAGTGTAGGGTATAGGGTGTAGGGTATAGAGTGTATTGTATAGAGTGTAGGGTATAGAGTGTAGGGTATAGAGTGTAGAGTGTAGGGATTAGAGTGTAGGGTATAGAGTGTAGGGTATAGAGTGTAGAGTGTAGGGTATAGAGTGTACGGTATAGAGTGTTGGGCTATAGAGTGTAGGGTATAGAGTGTAGGGTATAGAGTGTAGGGTATAGAGTGTAGGGTATACAGTGTAGGGTATAAAGTGTAGAGTGTAGGGTATAGAGTGTAGGGTATAGAGTGTAGGGTATTGAGTGTAGAGTGTAGAGTGTAGGGTATAGAGTGTAGAGTTTAGGGTATAGAGTGAAGGGTATAGAGTGTAGGGTTTAGAGTGTATGGTATAGAGTGTAGGGTATAGAGTTTAGAGAGTAGGGTATAGAGTGTATGGTATAGAGTGTAGGGTATAGAGTGTATGGTATAGAGTGTACGGTATAGAGTGTAGAGTGTAGGGAATAGAGTGTAGGGTATAAAGTGTAGGGTATAGATTGTAGGGTATAGAGTGTAGAATGTAGGGTATAGAGTATAGGGTATAGAGTGTATGGTGTAGAGTGTAGGGTAAAGAATGTAGAGTGTAGGGTATAGAGTGTAGGGTATAGAGTGTACAGTATAGAGTGTTGGGCTATAGAGTGTAGGGTATAGAGTATAGGGTATAGAGTGTAGGGTATAGAGTGTAGGGTATACAGTGTAGGGTATAAAGTGTAGATTGTAGGGTATAGAGTGTAGGGTATAGAGTGTAGGGTATAGAGTGTAGGATATAGAGTGTAGAGTGTAGGGTATAGAGTGTAGAGTTTAGGGTATAGAGTGTAGGGTATAGAGTGTAGGGTTTAGAGTGTATGGTATAGAGTGTAGGGTATAGAGTGTAGAGTGTAGGGTATAGAGTGTAGGATATAGAGTGTAGGGTATAGAGTGTATGGTATAGAGTGTACGGTATAGAGTGTAGAGTGTAGGGTATAGAGTGTAGGGTATAGATTGTAGGGTATAGAGTGTATTGTATAGGGAATAGAGTGTATGGTGTAGAGTGTAGGGTATAGAGTGTATAGTGTAGGGTATTGAGTGTAGGGTATAGAGTGTAGAGTGTAGGGTATAGAGTGTATGGTATAGAGTGTAGGGTATAGAGTGTATGGTATAGAGTGTAGGGTATAGAGTGTAGAGTGTAGGGTATAGAGTGTAGTGTATAGAGTGTAGGGTATAGAGTGTAGAGTGTAGGGTATAGAGTGTAGAGTATAGAATGTAGAGTATAGAGTGTAGGGTATAGAGTGTAGGGTATAGAGTGTAAGGTATAGAGTGTAGGGAATAGAGTGTAGAGTGTAGGGTATAGAGTGTATGGTATAGAGTGTAGGGTTTAGAGTGTATGGTATAGAGTGTAGGGTATAGAGTGTAGAGTGTAGGGTATAGAGTGTAGGATATAGAGTGTAGGGTATAGAGTGTATGGTATAGAGTGTACGGTATAGAGTGTAGAGTGTAGGGTATAGAGTGTAGGGTATAGATTGTAGGGTATAGAGTGTATTGTATAGGGAATAGAGTGTATGGTGTAGAGTGTAGGGTATAGAGTGTATAGTGTAGGGTATTGAGTGTAGGGTATAGAGTGTAGAGTGTAGGGTATAGAGTGTATGGTATAGAGTGTAGGGTATAGAGTGTATGGTATAGAGTGTAGGGTATAGAGTGTAGAGTGTAGGGTATAGAGTGTAGTGTATAGAGTGTAGGGTATAGAGTGTAGAGTGTAGGGTATAGAGTTTAGGGTATAGAGTGTATGGTATAGAGTGTAGAGTGTAGGGTATAGAGTGTATAGTGTAGGGGATAGAGTTTAGGGTATAGAGTGTAGGATATAGAGTGTATGGTATAGAGTGTAGGGAATAGAGTGTAGAGTGTAGGGTATAGAGTGTATGGTATAGAGTGTAGGGTATAGAGTGTAGAGTATAGAATGTAGGGTATAGAGTGTAGGGTATAGAGTGTAGGGTATAGAGTGTAAGGTATAGAGTGTAGGGAATAGAGTGTAGAGTGTAGGGTATAGAGTGTATGGTATAGAGTGTAGGGTATAGAGTGTAGAGGGTAGGGTATAGAGTTTAGGGTATAGAGTGTAGGGTGTAGAGTGTAGGGTATAGAGTGTAGGGTATAAAGTGTAGAGTGTAGGGTATAGAGTGTAGGGTATAGAGTGTAGGGTATAGAGTGTAGGGTATAAAGTGTAGAGTGTAGGGTATAGAGTGTAGGGTATAGAGTGTAGGGTATAGAGTGTAGAGTGTAGGATATAGAGTGTAGAGTGTAGGGTATAGAGTGTAGATTGTAGGGTATAGAGTGTAGAGTGTAGGGTATAGGGTGTAGGGTATAGAGTGTATTGTATAGAGTGTAGGGTATAGAGTGTAGGGTATAGAGTGTAGAGTGTAGGGATTAGAGTGTAGGGTATAGAGTGTAGGGTATAGAGTGTAGAGTGTAGGGTATAGAGTGTACGGTATAGAGTGTTGGGCTATAGAGTGTAGGGTATAGAGTGTAGGGTATAGAGTGTAGGGTATAGAGTGTAGGGTATACAGTGTAGGGTATAAAGTGTAGAGTGTAGGGTATAGAGTGTAGGGTATAGAGTGTATGGTGTAGAGTGTAGGGTATAGAGTGTATAGTGTAGGGTATAGAGTGTAGGGTTTAGAGTGTAGGGTATAGAGTGTAGGGTATAGAGTGTAGAGTGTAGGGTATAGAGTGTATGGTATAGAGTGTAGGGTATAGAGTGTAGGGTATAGAGTGTAGGGTATAGAGTGTAGGGTATAGAGTGTAGAGTGTAGGGTATAGAGTTTAGGGTATAGAGTGTATGGTATAGAGTGTAGAGTATAGGGTATACAGTGTATAGTGTAGGGTATAGAGTGTAGGGTATAGATTGTAGGGTATAGAGTGTATGGTATAGAGTGTAGGGAATAGAGTGTAGAGTGTAGGGTATAGAGTGTATGGTATAGAGTGTAGGGTATAGAGTGTAGAGTATAGAGTGTAGGGTATAGAGTGTAGGGTATAGAGTGTAGGGTATAGAATGTATGGTATAGAGTGTAGGGAATAGAGTGTAGAGTGTAGGGTATAGAGAGTATGGTGTAGAGTGTAGGGTATAGAGTGTATAGTGTACGGTATAGAGTGCAGGGTATAAAGTGTATGGAATAGAGTGTACGGAATATAGTGTACGGTATAGAGTGTAGAGTGTAGGGTATAGAGTGTAGGGTATAGAGCGTAGGGTGTAGGGTATAGATTGTAGGGTATAGAGTGTAGGGTATAGAGTGTAGAGTGTAGGGTATAGAGTGCATGGTATAGAGTGTAGGGTGTAGAGTGTATGGTATAGAGTGTACAGTATAGAGTGTATGGTATAGAGTGTAGAGTGTAGGGTATAGAGTGTAAGGTATAGAGTGTAGGGTGTAGAGTGTATAGTATAGAGTGTAGGGTACAGAGTGTAGAGTGTAGGGTATAGAGTGTAGGGTATAGAGTGTAGGGTATAGAGTATATGGTATAGAGTGTACGGTATAGAATGTATGATATAGAGTGTATGGTATATAGTGTAGGGTATAGAGTGTTAGGTATAGAGTGTAAGGTATAGAGTGTAGAGAGTAGGGTATAGATTTTAGAGTGTAGAGTGTAGGGTATAGAGTGTAGGGTATAGAGTGTATGGAATAGAGTGTACGATATAGAGTGTAGGGTGTAGAGTGTAGGGTATAGAGTGTAGAGTGTGGGGTATAGAGTGTAGAGTGTAGGGTATAGAGTGTATGATATAGAGTGTAGGGTATAGAGTGTATGGTATAGATTGCAGGGTATAGAGTGTAGGGTATAGAGTGTAGGGTATAGAGTGTAGAGTGTAGGGTATAGAGTGTAGGGTATAGAGTGAAGAGTGTAGGGTGTAGAAAGTAAGGTATAGTGTGTAGGGTATAGAGTATAGAGTGTAGGGTATAGAGTGTAGATTGTATGGTATAGAGTGTAGGGTATAGAGTGTATAGTGTAGGGTATAGAGTGTAGAGTGTAGGGTATAGAGTGTATGGTATAGATTGTAGGGTATAGAGTGTAGGGTATAGAGTGAAGAGTGTAGGGTGTAGAAAGTAGGGTATAGTGTGTAGGGTATAGAGTATAGAGTGTAGGGTATAGAGTGTAGATTGTATGGTATAGAGTGTAGGGTATAGAGTGTATAGTGTAGGGTATAGAGTGTAGAGTGTAGGGTATAGAGTGTAGGGTATAGAGTGTAGGGTATAGAGTATATAGTGTAGGATATAGAGTGTAGGGTATAGAGTGTAGGGTATAGATTGTAGGGTATAGAGTGTAGGGTATAGAGTGTAGGGTATAGAGTATATAGTGTAGGGTATAGAGTGTAGGGTATAGAGTGTAGGGTATAGAGTGTAGGGTATAGAGTGTAGGGTATAAAGTGTAGAGTGTAGGGTATAGAGTGTAGGGTATAGAGTGTAGGGTATAGAGTGTAGGGTATAGAGTGTAGAGTGTAGGGTGTAGAGTGTAGGGTATAGAGTGTAAGGTATAGAGTGTAGGGTATAGAGTGCATGTTATAGAGTGTAGGGTATAGAGTGTAGGGTATTGTGTGTAGGGTATAAAGTGTAGAGTGTAGGGTATAGAGTGTAGGGTTTAGAGTGTATGTTATAGAGTGTAGGGTATAGAGTGTAGAGTGTAGGATATAGAGTGTAGAGTGTAGGGTATAGAGTGTAGGGTATATAGTGTAGGGTATAGAGTGTAGGGTATAGAGTGTAGGGTATAGAGTGTATGGTATAGAGTGTAGGGTATAGAGTGTAGAAAGTAGGGTATAGTGTGTAGGGTATAGAGTGTAGAGTGTAGGGTACAGAGTGTAGGGTATAGAGTGTAGATTGTATGGTATAGAGTGTAGGGTATAGAGTGTATAGTGTAGTCTATAGAGTGTAGAGTGTAGGGTATAGAGTGTAGGGTATAGAGTGTTGGGATATAGAGTGTAGGGTATAGAGTGTCGGGTATAGAGTGTAGGGTATAGATTGTAGGGTAAAGAGTGTAGGGTATAGAGTGTAGGGTATACAGTATAGTGTAGGGTATAGAGTGTAGGGTATAGAGTGTAGAGTGTAGGATATAGAGTGTAGGGTATAGAGTGTAGGGTATAGAGTGTAGGGTATATATTGTAGAGTGTAGGGTATAGAGTGTAGGGTATAGAGTGTAGAGTGTAGGGTGTAGAGTGGAGAGTGTAGGGTATAGAGTGTAAGGTATAGAGTGTAGGGTATAGAGTGTATGTTATAGAGTGTAGGGTATAGAGTGTAGAGTGTAGGGTATAGAGTGTAGGGTATAGAGTGTAGAAAGTAGGGTATAGTGTGTAGGGTATAGAGTGTAGGGTATAGAGTGTATGGTATAGAGTGTAGAGTGTAGGGTATAGAGTGTAGAAAGTAGGGTATAGTGTGTAGGGTATAGAGTGTAGAGTGTAGGGTATAGAGTGTAGGGTATAGAGTGTAGATTGTATGGTATAGAGTGTAGGGTATAGAGTGTATAGTGTAGGGTATAGAGTGTAGAGTGTAGGGTATAGAGTGTAGGGTATAGAGTGTTGGGATATAGAGTGTATGTTATAGAATGTAGGGTATAGAGTGTAGAGTGTAGGGTATAGAGTGTAGGGTATAGAGTGTAGGGTATAAAGTGTAGAGTGTAGGGTTTAGATTGTATGTTATAGAGTGTAGGGTATAGAGTGTAGAGTGTAGGATATAGAGTGTAGAGTGTAGGGTATAGAGTGTAGGGTATATAGTGTAGGGTATAGAGTGTAGGGTATAGAGTGTAGGGTATAGAGTGCATGGTATAGAGTGTAGAGTGTAGGGTATAGAGTGTAGAAAGTAGGGTATAGTGTGTAGGGTATAGAGTGTAGAGTGTAGGGTATAGAGTGTAGGGTATAGAGTGTAGATTGTATGGTATAGAGTGTAGGGTATAGAGTGTATAGTGTAGGGTATAGAGTGTAGAGTGTAGGGTATAGAGTGTAGGGTATAGAGTGTTGGGATATAGAGTGTAGGGTATAGAGTGTCGGGTATAGAGTGTAGGGTATAGATTGTAGGGTAAAGAGCGTAGGGTATAGAGTGTAGGGTATACAGTATAGTGTAGGGTATAGAGTGTAGGGTATAGAGTGTAGAGTGTAGGGTCTAGAGTGTAGGGTATAGAGTGTAGGGTATAGAGTGTAGGGTATAACGTGTAGAGTGTAGGGTATAGAGTGTAGGGTATAGAGTGTAGAGTGTAGGGTGTAGAGTGGAGAGTGTAGGGTATAGAGTGTAAGGTATAGAGTGTAGGGTATAAAGTGTGTGTTATAGAGTGTAGGGTATAGAGTGTAGAGTGTAGGGTATAGAGTGTAGGGTATAGAGTGTAGAGTGTAGGGTATAGAGTGTAGAAAGTAGAGTATAGTGTGTAGGGTACAGAGTGTAGAGTGTAGGGTATAGAGTGTAGGGTATAGAGTGTAGAGAGTAGGGTATATATTTTAGAGTGTAGAGTGTAGGGTATAGAGTGTAGGGTATAGAGTGTATGGAATAGAGTGTATGGTATAGAGTGTAGGGTGTAGAGTGTAGGGTATAGAGTGTAGAGTGTGGGGTATAGAGTGTAGAGTGTAGGGTATAGAGTGTATGATATAGAGTGTAGGGTATAGAGTGTATGGTATAGATTGCAGGGTATAGAGTGTAGGGTATAGAGTGTAGGGTATAGAGTGTAGAGTGTAGGGTATAGAGTGTAGGGTATAGAGTGTATGGTATAGAGTGTATGGTATAGATTGTAGGGTATAGAGTGTAGGGTATAGAGTGTAGAATGTAGGGTATAGAGTGTAGAAAGTAGGGTATAGTGTGTAGGGTATAGAGTGTAGAGTGTAGGGTATAGAGTGTAGGGTATAGAGTGTAGATTGTATGGTATAGAGTGTAGGGTATAGAGTGTATAGTGTCGGGTATAGAGTGTAGAGTGTAGGTTATAGAGTGTAGGGTATAGAGTGCTGGGATATAGAGTGTAGGGTATAGAGTGTAGGGTATAGAGTGTAGGGTATAGATTGTAATGTATAGAGTGTAGGGTATAGAGTGTAGGGTATAGAGTATATAGTGTAGGGTATAGAGTGTAGAGTATAGAGTGTAGGGTAAAGAGTGTAGGGTATAGAGTGTAGGGTATAGAGTGTAGGGTATAAAGTGTAGAGTGTAGGGTATAGAGTGTAGGGTATAGAGTGTAGGGTATAGAGTGTAGAGTGTAGGGTGTAGAGTGTAGAGTGTAGGGTATAGAGTGTAAGGTATAGAGTGTAGGGTATAGAGTGTATGTTATAGAGTGTAGGGTATAGAGTGTAGAGTGTAGGGTATAGAGTGTAGGGTATAGAGTGTAGGGTATAGAGTGTAGGGTATAGAGTGTAGGGTATAAAGTGTAGAGTGTAGGGTTTAGATTGTATGTTATAGAGTGTAGGGTATAGAGTGTAGAGTGTAGGATATAGAGTGTAGAGTGTAGGGTATAGAGTGTAGGGTATATAGTGTAGGGTATAGAGTGTAGGGTATAGAGTGTAGGGTATAGAGTGCATGGTATAGAGTGTAGAGTGTAGGGTATAGAGTGTAGAAAGTAGGGTATAGTGTGTAGGGTATAGAGTGTAGAGTGTAGGGTATAGAGTGTAGGGTATAGAGTGTAGATTGTATGGTATAGAGTGTAGGGTATAGAGTGTATAGTGTAGGGTATAGAGTGTAGAGTGTAGGGTATAGAGTGTAAGGTATAGAGTGTAGGGTATAAAGTGTATGTTATAGAGTGTAGGGTATAGAGTGTAGAGTGTAGGGTATAGAGTGTAGGGTATAGAGTGTAGAGTGTAGGGTATAGAGTGTAGAAAGTAGGGTATAGTGTGTAGGGTATAGAGTGTAGAGTGTAGGGTATAGAGTGTAGGGTATAGAGTGTAGAGAGTAGGGTATATATTTTAGAGTGTAGAGTGTAGGGTATAGATTGTAGGGTATAGATTGTATGGAATAGAGTGTATGGTATAGAGTGTAGGGTATAGAGTGTAGGGTATAGAGTGTAGAGTGTGGGGTATAGAGTGTAGAGTGTAGGGTATAGAGTGTATGATATAGAGTGTAGGGTATAGAGTGTAGGGTATAGAGTGTATGGTATAGAGTGTATGGTATAGATTGTAGGGTATAGAGTGTAGGGTATAGAGTGTAGAATGTAGGGTATAGAGTGTAGAAAGTAGGGTATAGTGTGTAGGGTATAGAGTGTAGAGTGTAGGGTATAGAGTGTAGGTTATAGAGTGTAGATTGTATGGTATAGAGTGTAGGGTATAGAGTGTATAGTGTAGGGTATAGAGTGTAGAGTGTAGGGTATAGAGTGTAGGGTATAGAGTGTTGGGATATAGAGTGTAGGGTATAGAGTGTAGGGTATAGAGTGTAGGGTATAGATTGTAGGGTATAGAGTGTAGGGTATAGAGTGTAGGGTATAGAGTATATAGTGTAGGGTATAGAGTGTAGGGTATAGAGTGTAGGGTATAGAGTGTAGGGTATAGAGTGTAGGGTATAGAGTGTAGGATATAAAGTGTAGAGTGTAGGGTATAGAGTGTAGGGTATAGAGTGTAGGGTATAGAGTGTAGAGTGTAGGGTGTAGAGTGTAGAGTGTAGGGTATAGAGTGTAAGGTATAGAGTGTAGGGTATAGAGTGTATGTTATAGAGTGTAGGGTATAGAGTGTAGAGTGTAGGGTATAGAGTGTAGGGTATAGAGTGTAGGGTATAGAGTGTAGGGTATAGAGTGTAGGGTATAAAGTGTAGAGTGTAGGGTTTAGATTGTATGTTATAGAGTGTAGGGTATAGAGTGTAGAGTGTAGGATATAGAGTGTAGAGTGTAGGGTATAGAGTGTAGGGTATAGAGTGTATAGTGTAGGGTATAGAGTGTAGGGTATAGAGTGTAGGGTAGAGAGTGTATGGTATAGAGTGTAGGGAATAGAGTGTAGAGTGTAGGGTATAGAGTGTATGGTATAGAGTGTAGGGTATAGAGTGTAGAGTATAGAGTGTAGGGTATAGAGTGTAGGGTATAGAGTGTAGGGTATAGAATGTATGGTATAGAGTGTAGGGAATAGAGTGTAGAGTGTAGGGTATAGAGTGTATGGTGTAGAGTGTAGGGTATAGAGTGTATGGTGTAGGGTATAGAGTGCAGGGTATAGAGTGTATGGAATAGAGTGTATGGAATATAGTGTACGGTATAGAGTGTAGAGTGTAGGGTATAGAGTGTAGGGTATAGAGCGTAGGGTGTAGGGTATAGATTGTAGGGTATAGAGTGTAGGGTATAGAGTGTAGAGTGTAGGGTATAGAGTGCATGGTATAGAGTGTAGGGTGTAGAGTGTATGGTATAGAGTGTACAGTATAGAGTGTATGGTATAGAGTGTAGAGTGTAGGGTATAGAGTGTATGGTATAGAGTGTAGGGTGTAGAGTGTATAGTATAGAGTGTAGGGTACAGAGTGTAGAGTGTAGGGTATAGAGTGTAGGGTATAGAGTGTAGGGTATAGAGTGTATGGTATAGAGTGTACGGTATAGAGTGTTTGATATAGAGTGTATGGTATATAGTGTAGGGTATAGAGTGTTTGGTATAGAGTGTAAGGTATAGAGTGTAGAGAGTAGGGTATATATTTTAGAGTGTAGAGTGTAGGGTATAGAGTGTAGGGTATAGAGTGTATGGAATAGAGTGTATGGTATAGAGTGTAGGGTGTAGAGTGTAGGGTATAGAGTGTAGAGTGTGGGGTATAGAGTGTAGATTGTAGGGTATAGAGTGTATGATATAGAGTGTAGGGTATAGAGTGTATGGTATAGATTGCAGGGTATAGAGTGTAGGGTATAGAGTGTAGGGTATAGAGTGTAGAGTGTAGGGTATAGAGTGTAGGGTATAGAGTGTATGGTATAGAGTGTATGGTATAGATTGTAGGGTATAGAGTGTAGGGTATAGAGTGTAGAATGTAGGGTATAGAGTGTAGAAAGTAGGGTATAGTGTGTAGGGTATAGAGTGTAGAGTGTAGGGTATAGAGTGTAGGGCATAGAGTGTAGATTGTATGGTATAGAGTGTAGGGTATAGAGTGTATAGTGTAGGGTATAGAGTGTAGAGTGTAGGGTATAGAGTGTAGGGTATAGAGTGTTGGGATATAGAGTGTAGGGTATAGAGTGTAGGGTATAGAGTGTAGGGTATAGATTGTAGGGTATAGAGTGTAGGGTATAGAGTGTAGGGTATAGAGTATATTGTGTAGGGTATAGAGTGTAGGGTATAGAGTGTAGGGTATAGAGTGTAGGGTATAGAGTGTAGGGTATAGAGTGTAGGGTATAAAGTGTAGAGTGTAGGGTATAGAGTGTAGGGTATAGAGTGTAGGGTATAGAGTGTAGGGTATAGAGTGTAGAGTGTAGGGTGTAGAGTGTAGAGTGTAGGGTATAGAGTGTAAGGTATAGAGTGTAGGGTATAGAGTGTATGTTATAGAGTGTAGGGTATAGAGTGTAGAGTGTAGGGTATAGAGTGTAGGGTATAGAGTGTAGGGTATAGAGTGTAGGGTATAGAGTGTAGGGTATAAAGTGTAGAGTGTAGGGTTTAGATTGTATGTTATAGAGTGTAGGGTATAGAGTGTAGAGTGTAGGATATAGAGTGTAGAGTGTAGGGTATAGAGTGTAGGGTATATAGTGTAGGGTATAGAGTGTAGGGTATAGAGTGTAGGGTATAGAGTGCATGGTATAGAGTGTAGAGTGTAGGGTATAGAGTGTAGAAAGTAGGGTATAGTGTGTACGGTATAGAGTGTAGAGTGTAGGGTCTAGAGTGTAGGGTATAGAGTGTAGGGTATAGAGTGTAGGGTATAACGTGTAGAGTGTAGGGTATAGAGTGTAGGGTATAGAGTGTAGAGTGTAGGGTGGAGAGTGGAGAGTGTAGGGTATAGAGTGTAAGGTATAGAGTGTAGGGTATAAAGTGTATGTTATAGAGTGTAGGGTATAGAGTGTAGAGTGTAGGGTATAGAGTGTAGGGTATAGAGTGTAGAGTGTAGGGTATAGAGTGTAGAAAGTAGGGTATAGTGTGTAGGGTATAGAGTGTAGAGTGTAGGGTATAGAGTGTAGGGTATAGAGTGTAGAGAGTAGGGTATATATTTTAGAGTGTAGAGTGTAGGGTATAGAGTGTAGGGTATAGAGTGTATGGAATAGAGTGTATGGTATAGAGTGTAGGGTGTAGAGTGTAGGGTATAGAGTGTAGAGTGTGGGGTATAGAGTGTAGAGTGTAGGGTATAGAGTGTATGATATAGAGTGTAGGGTATAGAGTGTATGGTATAGATTGCAGGGTATAGAGTGTAGGGTATAGAGTGTAGGGTATAGAGTGTAGAGTGTAGGGTATAGAGTGTAGGGTATAGAGTGTATGGTATAGAGTGTATGGTATAGATTGTAGGGTATAGAGTGTAGGGTATAGAGTGTAGAATGTAGGGTATAGAGTGTAGAAAGTAGGGTATAGTGTGTAGGGTATAGAGTGTAGAGTGTAGGGTATAGAGTGTAGGGTATAGAGTGTAGATTGTATGGTATAGAGTGTAGGGTATAGAGTGTATAGTGTAGGGTATAGAGTGTAGAGTGTAGGGTATAGAGTGTAGGGTATAGAGTGTTGGGATATAGAGTGTAGGGTATAGAGTGTAGGGTATAGAGTGTAGGGTATAGATTGTAATGTATAGAGTGTAGGGTATAGAGTGTAGGGTATAGAGTATATAGTATAGGGTATAGAGTGTAGAGTATAGAGTGTAGGGTATAGAGTGTAGGGTATAGAGTGTAGGGTGTAAAGTGTAGAGTGTAGGGTATAGAGTGTAGGGTATAGAGTGTAGAGTGTAGGGTGTAGAGTGTAGAGTGTAGGGTATAGAGTGTAAGGTATAGAGTGTAGGGTATAGAGTGTATGTTATAGAGTGTAGGGTATAGAGTGTAGAGTGTAGGGTATAGAGTGTAGGGTATAGAGTGTAGGGTATAGAGTGTAGGGTATAGAGTGTAGGGTATAAAGTGTAGAGTGTAGGGTTTAGATTGTATGTTATAGAGTGTAGGGTATAGAGTGTAGAGTGTAGGATATAGAGTGTAGAGTGTAGGGTATAGAGTGTAGGGTATATAGTGTAGGGTATAGAGTGTAGGGTATAGAGTGTAGGGTATAGAGTGCATGGTATAGAGTGTAGAGTGTAGGGTATAGAGTGTAGAAAGTAGGGTATAGTGTGTAGGGTATAGAGTGTAGAGTGTAGGGTATAGAGTGTAGGGTATAGAGTGTAGATTGTATGGTATAGAGTGTAGGGTATAGAGTGTATAGTGTAGGGTATAGAGTGTAGAGTGTAGGGTATAGAGTGTAAGGTATAGAGTGTAGGGTATAAAGTGTATGTTATAGAGTGTAGGGTATAGAGTGTAGAGTGTAGGGTATAGAGTGTAGGGTATAGAGTGTAGAGTGTAGGGTATAGAGTGTAGAAAGTATGGTATAGTGTGTAGGGTATAGAGTGTAGAGTGTAGGGTATAGAGTGTAGGGTATAGAGTGTAGAGAGTAGGGTATATATTTTAGAGTGTAGAGTGTAGGGTATAGAGTGTAGGGTATAGAGTGTATGGAATAGAGTGTATGGTATAGAGTGTAGGGTGTAGAGTGTAGGGTATAGAGTGTAGAGTGTGGGGTATAGAGTGTAGAGTGTAGGGTATAGAGTGTATGATATAGAGTGTAGGGTATAGAGTGTATGGTATAGATTGCAGGGTATAGAGTGTAGGGTATAGAGTGTAGAGTGTAGGGTATAGAGTGTAGGGTATAGAGTGTATGGTATAGAGTGTATGGTATAGATTGTAGGGTATAGAGTGTAGGGTATAGAGTGTAGAATGTAGGGTATAGAGTGTAGAAAGTAGGGTATAGTGTGTAGGGTATAGAGTGTAGAGTGTAGGGTATAGAGTGTAGGGTATAGAGTGTAGATTGTATGGTATAGAGTGTAGGGTATAGAGTGTATAGTGTAGGGTATAGAGTGTAGAGTGTAGGGTATAGAGTGTAGGGTATAGAGTGTTGGGATATAGAGTGTAGGGTATAGAGTGTAGGGTATAGAGTGTAGGGTATAGATTGTAGGGTATAGAGTGTAGGGTATAGAGTGTAGGGTATAGAGTATATAGTGTAGGGTATAGAGTGTAGGGTATAGAGTGTAGGGTATAGAGTGTAGGGTATAGAGTGTAGGGTATAGAGTGTAGGATATAAAGTGTAGAGTGTAGGGTATAGAGTGTAGGGTATAGAGTGTAGGGTATAGAGTGTAGAGTGTAGGGTGTAGAGTGTAGAGTGTAGGGTATAGAGTGTAAGGTATAGAGTGTAGGGTATAGAGTGTATGTTATAGAGTGTAGGGTATACAGTGTAGAGTGTAGGGTATAGAGTGTAGGGTATAGAGTGTAGGGTATAGAGTGTAGGGTATAGAGTGTAGGGTATAAAGTGTAGAGTGTAGGGTTTAGATTGTATGTTATAGAGTGTAGGGTATAGAGTGTAGAGTGTAGGATATAGAGTGTAGAGTGTAGGGTATAGAGTGTTGGGTATATAGTGTAGGGTATAGAGTGTAGGGTATAGAGTGTAGGGTATAGAGTGCATGGTATAGAGTGTAGAGTGTAGGGTATAGAGTGTAGAAAGTAGGGTATAGTGTGTAGGGTATAGAGTGTAGAGTGTAGGGTATAGAGTGTAGGGTATAGAGTGTAGATTGTATGGCATAGAGTGTAGGGTATAGAGTGTATAGTGTAGGGTATAGAGTGTAGAGTGTAGGGTATAGAGTGTAGGGTATAGAGTGTTGGGATATAGAGTGTAGGGTATAGAGTGTCGGGTATAGAGTGTAGGGTATAGATTGTAGGGTAAAGAGTGTAGGGTATAGAGTGTAGGGTATACAGTATATCGTAGGGTATAGAGTGTAGGGTATAGAGTGTAGAGTGTAGGGTCTAGAGTGTAGGGTATAGAGTGTAGGGTATAGAGTGTAGGGTATAGAGTGTAGGGTATAGATTGTAATGTATAGAGTGTAGGGTATAGAGTGTAGGGTATAGAGTATATAGTGTAGGGTATAGAGTGTAGAGTATAGAGTGTAGGGTATAGAGTGTAGGGTATAGAGTGTAGGGTGTAAAGTGTAGAGTGTAGGGTATAGAGTGTAGGGTATAGAGTGTAGGGTATAGAGTGTAGAGTGTAGGGTGTAGAGTGTAGAGTGTAGGGTATAGAGTGTAAGGTATAGAGTGTAGGGTATAGAGTGTATGTTATAGAGTGTAGGGTATACAGTGTAGAGTGTAGGGTATAGAGTGTAGGGTATAGAGTGTAGGGTATAGAGTGTAGGGTATAGAGTGTAGGGTATAAAGTGTAGAGTGTAGGGTTTAGATTGTATGTTATAGAGTGTAGGGTATAGAGTGTAGAGTGTAGGATATAGAGTGTAGAGTGTAGGGTATAGAGTGTTGGGTATATAGTGTAGGGTATAGAGTGTAGGGTATAGAGTGTAGGGTATAGAGTGCATGGTATAGAGTGTAGAGTGTAGGGTATAGAGTGTAGAAAGTAGGGTATAGTGTGTAGGGTATAGAGTGTAGAGTGTAGGGTATAGAGTGTAGGGTATAGAGTGTAGATTGTATGGCATAGAGTGTAGGGTATAGAGTGTATAGTGTAGGGTATAGAGTGTAGAGTGTAGGGTATAGAGTGTAGGGTATAGAGTGTTGGGATATAGAGTGTAGGGTATAGAGTGTCGGGTATAGAGTGTAGGGTATAGATTGTAGGGTAAAGAGTGTAGGGTATAGAGTGTAGGGTATACAGTATATCGTAGGGTATAGAGTGTAGGGTATAGAGTGTAGAGTGTAGGGTCTAGAGTGTAGGGTATAGAGTGTAGGGTATAGAGTGTAGGGTATAGAGTGTAGGGTATAGATTGTAATGTATAGAGTGTAGGGTATAGAGTGTAGGGTATAGAGTATATAGTGTAGGGTATAGAGTGTAGAGTATAGAGTGTAGGGTATAGAGTGTAGGGTATAGAGTGTAGGGTGTAAAGTGTAGAGTGTAGGGTATAGAGTGTAGGGTATAGAGTGTAGGGTATAGAGTGTAGAGTGTAGGGTGTAGAGTGTAGAGTGTAGGGTATAGAGTGTAAGGTATAGAGTGTAGGGTATAGAGTGTATGTTATAGAGTGTAGGGTATAGAGTGTAGAGTGTAGGGTATAGAGTGTAGGGTATAGAGTGTAGGGTATAGAGTGTAGGGTATAGAGTGTAGGGTATAAAGTGTAGAGTGTAGGGTTTAGATTGTATGTTATAGAGTGTAGGGTATAGAGTGTAGAGTGTAGGATATAGAGTGTAGAGTGTAGGGTATAGAGTGTAGGGTATATAGTGTAGGGTATAGAGTGTAGGGTATAGAGTGTAGGGTATAGAGTGCATGGTATAGAGTGTAGAGTGTAGGGTATAGAGTGTAGAAAGTAGGGTATAGTGTGTAGGGTATAGAGTGTAGAGTGTAGGGTATAGAGTGTAGGGTATAGAGTGTAGATTGTATGGTATAGAGTGTAGGGTATAGAGTGTATAGTGTAGGGTATAGAGTGTAGAGTGTAGGGTATAGAGTGTAAGGTATAGAGTGTAGGGTATAAAGTGTATGTTATAGAGTGTAGGGTATAGAGTGTAGAGTGTAGGGTATAGAGTGTAGGGTATAGAGTGTAGAGTGTAGGGTATAGAGTGTAGAAAGTATGGTATAGTGTGTAGGGTATAGAGTGTAGAGTGTAGGGTATAGAGTGTAGGGTATAGAGTGTAGAGAGTAGGGTATATATTTTAGAGTGTAGAGTGTAGGGTATAGAGTGTAGGGTATAGAGTGTATGGAATAGAGTGTATGGTATAGAGTGTAGGGTGTAGAGTGTAGGGTATAGAGTGTAGAGTGTGGGGTATAGAGTGTAGAGTGTAGGGTATAGAGTGTATGATATAGAGTGTAGGGTATAGAGTGTATGGTATAGATTGCAGGGTATAGAGTGTAGGGTATAGAGTGTAGGGTATAGAGTGTAGAGTGTAGGGTATAGAGTGTAGGGTATAGAGTGTATGGTATAGAGTGTATGGTATAGATTGTAGGGTATAGAGTGTAGGGTATAGAGTGTAGAATGTAGGGTATAGAGTGTAGAAAGTAGGGTATAGTGTGTAGGGTATAGAGTGTAGAGTGTAGGGTATAGAGTGTAGGGTATAGAGTGTAGATTGTATGGTATAGAGTGTAGGGTATAGAGTGTATAGTGTAGGGTATAGAGTGTAGAGTGTAGGGTATAGAGTGTAGGGTATAGAGTGTTGGGATATAGAGTGTAGGGTATAGAGTGTAGGGTATAGAGTGTAGGGTATAGATTGTAATGTATAGAGTGTAGGGTATAGAGTGTAGGGTATAGAGTATATAGTATAGGGTATAGAGTGTAGAGTATAGAGTGTAGGGTATAGAGTGTAGGGTATAGAGTGTAGGGTGTAAAGTGTAGAGTGTAGGGTATAGAGTGTAGGGTATAGAGTGTAGAGTGTAGGGTGTAGAGTGTAGAGTGTAGGGTATAGAGTGTAAGGTATAGAGTGTAGGGTATAGAGTGTATGTTATAGAGTGTAGGGTATAGAGTGTAGAGTGTAGGGTATAGAGTGTAGGGTATAGAGTGTAGGGTATAGAGTGTAGGGTATAGAGTGTAGGGTATAAAGTGTAGAGTGTAGGGTTTAGATTGTATGTTATAGAGTGTAGGGTATAGAGTGTAGAGTGTAGGATATAGAGTGTAGAGTGTAGGGTATAGAGTGTAGGGTATATAGTGTAGGGTATAGAGTGTAGGGTATAGAGTGTAGGGTATAGAGTGCATGGTATAGAGTGTAGAGTGTAGGGTATAGAGTGTAGAAAGTAGGGTATAGTGTGTAGGGTATAGAGTGTAGAGTGTAGGGTATAGAGTGTAGGGTATAGAGTGTAGATTGTATGGTATAGAGTGTAGGGTATAGAGTGTATAGTGTAGGGTATAGAGTGTAGAGTGTAGGGTATAGAGTGTAAGGTATAGAGTGTAGGGTATAAAGTGTATGTTATAGAGTGTAGGGTATAGAGTGTAGAGTGTAGGGTATAGAGTGTAGGGTATAGAGTGTAGAGTGTAGGGTATAGAGTGTAGAAAGTATGGTATAGTGTGTAGGGTATAGAGTGTAGAGTGTAGGGTATAGAGTGTAGGGTATAGAGTGTAGAGAGTAGGGTATATATTTTAGAGTGTAGAGTGTAGGGTATAGAGTGTAGGGTATAGAGTGTATGGAATAGAGTGTATGGTATAGAGTGTAGGGTGTAGAGTGTAGGGTATAGAGTGTAGAGTGTGGGGTATAGAGTGTAGAGTGTAGGGTATAGAGTGTATGATATAGAGTGTAGGGTATAGAGTGTATGGTATAGATTGCAGGGTATAGAGTGTAGGGTATAGAGTGTAGAGTGTAGGGTATAGAGTGTAGGGTATAGAGTGTATGGTATAGAGTGTATGGTATAGATTGTAGGGTATAGAGTGTAGGGTATAGAGTGTAGAATGTAGGGTATAGAGTGTAGAAAGTAGGGTATAGTGTGTAGGGTATAGAGTGTAGAGTGTAGGGTATAGAGTGTAGGGTATAGAGTGTAGATTGTATGGTATAGAGTGTAGGGTATAGAGTGTATAGTGTAGGGTATAGAGTGTAGAGTGTAGGGTATAGAGTGTAGGGTATAGAGTGTTGGGATATAGAGTGTAGGGTATAGAGTGTAGGGTATAGAGTGTAGGGTATAGATTGTAGGGTATAGAGTGTAGGGTATAGAGTGTAGGGTATAGAGTATATAGTGTAGGGTATAGAGTGTAGGGTATAGAGTGTAGGGTATAGAGTGTAGGGTATAGAGTGTAGGGTATAGAGTGTAGGATATAAAGTGTAGAGTGTAGGGTATAGAGTGTAGGGTATAGAGTGTAGGGTATAGAGTGTAGAGTGTAGGGTGTAGAGTGTAGAGTGTAGGGTATAGAGTGTAAGGTATAGAGTGTAGGGTATAGAGTGTATGTTATAGAGTGTAGGGTATACAGTGTAGAGTGTAGGGTATAGAGTGTAGGGTATAGAGTGTAGGGTATAGAGTGTAGGGTATAGAGTGTAGGGTATAAAGTGTAGAGTGTAGGGTTTAGATTGTATGTTATAGAGTGTAGGGTATAGAGTGTAGAGTGTAGGATATAGAGTGTAGAGTGTAGGGTATAGAGTGTTGGGTATATAGTGTAGGGTATAGAGTGTAGGGTATAGAGTGTAGGGTATAGAGTGCATGGTATAGAGTGTAGAGTGTAGGGTATAGAGTGTAGAAAGTAGGGTATAGTGTGTAGGGTATAGAGTGTAGAGTGTAGGGTATAGAGTGTAGGGTATAGAGTGTAGATTGTATGGCATAGAGTGTAGGGTATAGAGTGTATAGTGTAGGGTATAGAGTGTAGAGTGTAGGGTATAGAGTGTAGGGTATAGAGTGTTGGGATATAGAGTGTAGGGTATAGAGTGTCGGGTATAGAGTGTAGGGTATAGATTGTAGGGTAAAGAGTGTAGGGTATAGAGTGTAGGGTATACAGTATATCGTAGGGTATAGAGTGTAGGGTATAGAGTGTAGAGTGTAGGGTCTAGAGTGTAGGGTATAGAGTGTAGGGTATAGAGTGTAGGGTATAGAGTGTAGGGTATAGATTGTAATGTATAGAGTGTAGGGTATAGAGTGTAGGGTATAGAGTATATAGTGTAGGGTATAGAGTGTAGAGTATAGAGTGTAGGGTATAGAGTGTAGGGTATAGAGTGTAGGGTGTAAAGTGTAGAGTGTAGGGTATAGAGTGTAGGGTATAGAGTGTAGGGTATAGAGTGTAGAGTGTAGGGTGTAGAGTGTAGAGTGTAGGGTATAGAGTGTAAGGTATAGAGTGTAGGGTATAGAGTGTATGTTATAGAGTGTAGGGTATACAGTGTAGAGTGTAGGGTATAGAGTGTAGGGTATAGAGTGTAGGGTATAGAGTGTAGGGTATAGAGTGTAGGGTATAAAGTGTAGAGTGTAGGGTTTAGATTGTATGTTATAGAGTGTAGGGTATAGAGTGTAGAGTGTAGGATATAGAGTGTAGAGTGTAGGGTATAGAGTGTTGGGTATATAGTGTAGGGTATAGAGTGTAGGGTATAGAGTGTAGGGTATAGAGTGCATGGTATAGAGTGTAGAGTGTAGGGTATAGAGTGTAGAAAGTAGGGTATAGTGTGTAGGGTATAGAGTGTAGAGTGTAGGGTATAGAGTGTAGGGTATAGAGTGTAGATTGTATGGCATAGAGTGTAGGGTATAGAGTGTATAGTGTAGGGTATAGAGTGTAGAGTGTAGGGTATAGAGTGTAGGGTATAGAGTGTTGGGATATAGAGTGTAGGGTATAGAGTGTCGGGTATAGAGTGTAGGGTATAGATTGTAGGGTAAAGAGTGTAGGGTATAGAGTGTAGGGTATACAGTATATCGTAGGGTATAGAGTGTAGGGTATAGAGTGTAGAGTGTAGGGTCTAGAGTGTAGGGTATAGAGTGTAGGGTATAGAGTGTAGGGTATAGAGTGTAGGGTATAGATTGTAATGTATAGAGTGTAGGGTATAGAGTGTAGGGTATAGAGTATATAGTGTAGGGTATAGAGTGTAGAGTATAGAGTGTAGGGTATAGAGTGTAGGGTATAGAGTGTAGGGTGTAAAGTGTAGAGTGTAGGGTATAGAGTGTAGGGTATAGAGTGTAGGGTATAGAGTGTAGAGTGTAGGGTGTAGAGTGTAGAGTGTAGGGTATAGAGTGTAAGGTATAGAGTGTAGGGTATAGAGTGTATGTTATAGAGTGTAGGGTATAGAGTGTAGAGTGTAGGGTATAGAGTGTAGGGTATAGAGTGTAGGGTATAGAGTGTAGGGTATAGAGTGTAGGGTATAAAGTGTAGAGTGTAGGGTTTAGATTGTATGTTATAGAGTGTAGGGTATAGAGTGTAGAGTGTAGGATATAGAGTGTAGAGTGTAGGGTATAGAGTGTAGGGTATATAGTGTAGGGTATAGAGTGTAGGGTATAGAGTGTAGGGTATAGAGTGCATGGTATAGAGTGTAGAGTGTAGGGTATAGAGTGTAGAAAGTAGGGTATAGTGTGTAGGGTATAGAGTGTAGAGTGTAGGGTATAGAGTGTAGGGTATAGAGTGTAGATTGTATGGTATAGAGTGTAGGGTATAGAGTGTATAGTGTAGGGTATAGAGTGTAGAGTGTAGGGTATAGAGTGTAAGGTATAGAGTGTAGGGTATAAAGTGTATGTTATAGAGTGTAGGGTATAGAGTGTAGAGTGTAGGGTATAGAGTGTAGGGTATAGAGTGTAGAGTGTAGGGTATAGAGTGTAGAAAGTATGGTATAGTGTGTAGGGTATAGAGTGTAGAGTGTAGGGTATAGAGTGTAGGGTATAGAGTGTAGAGAGTAGGGTATATATTTTAGAGTGTAGAGTGTAGGGTATAGAGTGTAGGGTATAGAGTGTATGGAATAGAGTGTATGGTATAGAGTGTAGGGTGTAGAGTGTAGGGTATAGAGTGTAGAGTGTGGGGTATAGAGTGTAGAGTGTAGGGTATAGAGTGTATGATATAGAGTGTAGGGTATAGAGTGTATGGTATAGATTGCAGGGTATAGAGTGTAGGGTATAGAGTGTAGGGTATAGAGTGTAGAGTGTAGGGTATAGAGTGTAGGGTATAGAGTGTATGGTATAGAGTGTATGGTATAGATTGTAGGGTATAGAGTGTAGGGTATAGAGTGTAGAATGTAGGGTATAGAGTGTAGAAAGTAGGGTATAGTGTGTAGGGTATAGAGTGTAGAGTGTAGGGTATAGAGTGTAGGGTATAGAGTGTAGATTGTATGGTATAGAGTGTAGGGTATAGAGTGTATAGTGTAGGGTATAGAGTGTAGAGTGTAGGGTATAGAGTGTAGGGTATAGAGTGTTGGGATATAGAGTGTAGGGTATAGAGTGTAGGGTATAGAGTGTAGGGTATAGATTGTAGGGTATAGAGTGTAGGGTATAGAGTGTAGGGTATAGAGTATATAGTGTAGGGTATAGAGTGTAGGGTATAGAGTGTAGGGTATAGAGTGTAGGGTATAGAGTGTAGGGTATAGAGTGTAGGATATAAAGTGTAGAGTGTAGGGTATAGAGTGTAGGGTATAGAGTGTAGGGTATAGAGTGTAGAGTGTAGGGTGTAGAGTGTAGAGTGTAGGGTATAGAGTGTAAGGTATAGAGTGTAGGGTATAGAGTGTATGTTATAGAGTGTAGGGTATACAGTGTAGAGTGTAGGGTATAGAGTGTAGGGTATAGAGTGTAGGGTATAGAGTGTAGGGTATAGAGTGTAGGGTATAAAGTGTAGAGTGTAGGGTTTAGATTGTATGTTATAGAGTGGAGGGTATAGAGTGTAGAGTGTAGGATATAGAGTGTAGAGTGTAGGGTATAGAGTGTTGGGTATATAGTGTAGGGTATAGAGTGTAGGGTATAGAGTGTAGGGTATAGAGTGCATGGTATAGAGTGTAGAGTGTAGGGTATAGAGTGTAGAAAGTAGGGTATAGTGTGTAGGGTATAGAGTGTAGAGTGTAGGGTATAGAGTGTAGGGTATAGAGTGTAGATTGTATGGCATAGAGTGTAGGGTATAGAGTGTATAGTGTAGGGTATAGAGTGTAGAGTGTAGGGTATAGAGTGTAGGGTATAGAGTGTTGGGATATAGAGTGTAGGGTATAGAGTGTCGGGTATAGAGTGTAGGGTATAGATTGTAGGGTAAAGAGTGTAGGGTATAGAGTGTAGGGTATACAGTATATCGTAGGGTATAGAGTGTAGGGTATAGAGTGTAGAGTGTAGGGTCTAGAGTGTAGGGTATAGAGTGTAGGGTATAGAGTGTAGGGTATAACGTGTAGAGTGTAGGGTATAGAGTGTAGGGTATAGAGTGTAGAGTGTAGGGTGTAGAGTGGAGAGTGAAGGGTATAGAGTGTAGAGGGTAGGGTATAGAGTTTAGGGTATAGAGTGTAGGGTGTAGAGTGTAGGGTATAGAGTGTAGGGTATAAAGTGTAGAGTGTAGGGTATAGAGTGTAGGGTATAGAGTGTAGGGTATAGAGTGTAGGGTATAAAGTGTAGAGTGTAGGGTATAGAGTGTAGGGTATAGAGTGTAGGGTATAGAGTGTAGAGTGTAGGATATAGAGTGTAGAGTGTAGGGTATAGAGTGTAGATTGTAGGGTATAGAGTGTAGAGTGTAGGGTATAGGGTGTAGGGTATAGAGTGTATTGTATAGAGTGTAGGGTATAGAGTGTAGGGTATAGAGTGTAGAGTGTAGGGATTAGAGTGTAGGGTATAGAGTGTAGGGTATAGAGTGTAGAGTGTAGGGTATAGAGTGTACGGTATAGAGTGTTGGGCTATAGAGTGTAGGGTATAGAGTGTAGGGTATAGAGTGTAGGGTATAGAGTGTAGGGTATACAGTGTAGGGTATAAAGTGTAGAGTGTAGGGTATAGAGTGTAGGGTATAGAGTGTATGGTGTAGAGTGTAGGGTATAGAGTGTATAGTGTAGGGTATAGAGTGTAGGGTTTAGAGTGTAGGGTATAGAGTGTAGGGTATAGAGTGTAGAGTGTAGGGTATAGAGTGTATGGTATAGAGTGTAGGGTATAGAGTGTAGGGTATAGAGTGTAGGGTATAGAGTGTAGGGTATAGAGTGTAGAGTGTAGGGTATAGAGTTTAGGGTATAGAGTGTATGGTATAGAGTGTAGAGTATAGGGTATACAGTGTATAGTGTAGGGTATAGAGTGTAGGGTATAGATTGTAGGGTATAGAGTGTATGGTATAGAGTGTAGGGAATAGAGTGTAGAGTGTAGGGTATAGAGTGTATGGTATAGAGTGTAGGGTATAGAGTGTAGAGTATAGAGTGTAGGGTATAGAGTGTAGGGTATAGAGTGTAGGGTATAGAATGTATGGTATAGAGTGTAGGGAATAGAGTGTAGAGTGTAGGGTATAGAGAGTATGGTGTAGAGTGTAGGGTATAGAGTGTATAGTGTAGGGTATAGAGTGCAGGGTATAAAGTGTATGGAATAGAGTGTACGGAATATAGTGTACGGTATAGAGTGTAGAGTGTAGGGTATAGAGTGTAGGGTATAGAGCGTAGGGTGTAGGGTATAGATTGTAGGGTATAGAGTGTAGGGTATAGAGTGTAGAGTGTAGGGTATAGAGTGCATGGTATAGAGTGTAGGGTGTAGAGTGTATGGTATAGAGTGTACAGTATAGAGTGTATGGTATAGAGTGTAGAGTGTAGGGTATAGAGTGTAAGGTATAGAGTGTAGGGTGTAGAGTGTATAGTATAGAGTGTAGGGTACAGAGTGTAGAGTGTAGGGTATAGAGTGTAGGGTATAGAGTGTAGGGTATAGAGTATATGGTATAGAGTGTACGGTATAGAATGTATGATATAGAGTGTATGGTATATAGTGTAGGGTATAGAGTGTTTGGTATAGAGTGTAAGGTATAGAGTGTAGAGAGTAGGGTATAGATTTTAGAGTGTAGAGTGTAGGGTATAGAGTGTAGGGTATAGAGTGTATGGAATAGAGTGTACGATATAGAGTGTAGGGTGTAGAGTGTAGGGTATAGAGTGTAGAGTGTGGGGTATAGAGTGTAGAGTGTAGGGTATAGAGTGTATGATATAGAGTGTAGGGTATAGAGTGTATGGTATAGATTGCAGGGTATAGAGTGTAGGGTATAGAGTGTAGGGTATAGAGTGTAGAGTGTAGGGTATAGAGTGTAGGGTATAGAGTGAAGAGTGTAGAGTGTAGAAAGTAAGGTATAGTGTGTAGGGTATAGAGTATAGAGTGTAGGGTATAGAGTGTAGATTGTATGGTATAGAGTGTAGGGTATAGAGTGTATAGTGTAGGGTATAGAGTGTAGAGTGTAGGGTATAGAGTGTATGGTATAGATTGTAGGGTATAGAGTGTAGGGTATAGAGTGAAGAGTGTAGGGTGTAGAAAGTAGGGTATAGTGTGTAGGGTATAGAGTATAGAGTGTAGGGTATAGAGTGTAGATTGTATGGTATAGAGTGTAGGGTATAGAGTGTATAGTGTAGGGTATAGAGTGTAGAGTGTAGGGTATAGAGTGTAGGGTATAGAGTGTAGGGTATAGAGTATATAGTGTAGGATATAGAGTGTAGGGTATAGAGTGTAGGGTATAGATTGTAGGGTATAGAGTGTAGGGTATAGAGTGTAGGGTATAGAGTATATAGTGTAGGGTATAGAGTGTAGGGTATAGAGTGTAGGGTATAGAGTGTAGGGTATAGAGTGTAGGGTATAAAGTGTAGAGTGTAGGGTATAGAGTGTAGGGTATAGAGTGTAGGGTATAGAGTGTAGGGTATAGAGTGTAGAGTGTAGGGTGTAGAGTGTAGGGTATAGAGTGTAAGGTATAGAGTGTAGGGTATAGAGTGCATGTTATAGAGTGTAGGGTATAGAGTGTAGGGTATTGTGTGTAGGGTATAAAGTGTAGAGTGTAGGGTATAGAGTGTAGGGTTTAGAGTGTATGTTATAGAGTGTAGGGTATAGAGTGTAGAGTGTAGGATATAGAGTGTAGAGTGTAGGGTATAGAGTGTAGGGTATATAGTGTAGGGTATAGAGTGTAGGGTATAGAGTGTAGGGTATAGAGTGTATGGTATAGAGTGTAGGGTATAGAGTGTAGAAAGTAGGGTATAGTGTGTAGGGTATAGAGTGTAGAGTGTAGGGTACAGAGTGTAGGGTATAGAGTGTAGATTGTATGGTATAGAGTGTAGGGTATAGAGTGTATAGTGTAGTCTATAGAGTGTAGAGTGTAGGGTATAGAGTGTAGGGTATAGAGTGTTGGGATATAGAGTGTAGGGTATAGAGTGTCGGGTATAGAGTGTAGGGTATAGATTGTAGGGTAAAGAGTGTAGGGTATAGAGTGTAGGGTATACAGTATAGTGTAGGGTATAGAGTGTAGGGTATAGAGTGTAGAGTGTAGGATATAGAGTGTAGGGTATAGAGTGTAGGGTATAGAGTGTAGGGTATATATTGTAGAGTGTAGGGTATAGAGTGTAGGGTATAGAGTGTAGAGTGTAGGGTGTAGAGTGGAGAGTGTAGGGTATAGAGTGTAAGGTATAGAGTGTAGGGTATAGAGTGTATGTTATAGAGTGTAGGGTATAGAGTGTAGAGTGTAGGGTATAGAGTGTAGGGTATAGAGTGTAGAAAGTAGGGTATAGTGTGTAGGGTATAGAGTGTAGGGTATAGAGTGTATGGTATAGATTGTAGAGTGTAGGGTATAGAGTGTAGAAAGTAGGGTATAGTGTGTAGGGTATAGAGTGTAGAGTGTAGGGTATAGAGTGTAGGGTATAGAGTGTAGATTGTATGGTATAGAGTGTAGGGTATAGAGTGTATAGTGTAGGGTATAGAGTGTAGAGTGTAGGGTATAGAGTGTAGGGTATAGAGTGTTGGGATATAGAGTGTATGTTATAGAGTGTAGGGTATAGAGTGTAGAGTGTAGGGTATAGAGTGTAGGGTATAGAGTGTAGGGTATAAAGTGTAGAGTGTAGGGTTTAGATTGTATGTTATAGAGTGTAGGGTATAGAGTGTAGAGTGTAGGATATAGAGTGTAGAGTGTAGGGTATAGAGTGTAGGGTATATAGTGTAGGGTATAGAGTGTAGGGTATAGAGTGTAGGGTATAGAGTGCATGGTATAGAGTGTAGAGTGTAGGGTATAGAGTGTAGAAAGTAGGGTATAGTGTGTAGGGTATAGAGTGTAGAGTGTAGGGTATAGAGTGTAGGGTATAGAGTGTAGATTGTATGGTATAGAGTGTAGGGTATAGAGTGTATAGTGTAGGGTATAGAGTGTAGAGTGTAGGGTATAGAGTGTAGGGTATAGAGTGTTGGGATATAGAGTGTAGGGTATAGAGTGTCGGGTATAGAGTGTAGGGTTTAGATTGTAGGGTAAAGAGTGTAGGGTATAGAGTGTAGGGTATACAGTATAGTGTAGGGTATAGAGTGTAGGGTATAGAGTGTAGAGTGTAGGGTCTAGAGTGTAGGGTATAGAGTGTAGGGTATAGAGTGTAGGGTATAACGTGTAGAGTGTAGGGTATAGAGTGTAGGGTATAGAGTGTAGAGTGTAGGGTGTAGAGTGGAGAGTGTAGGGTATAGAGTGTAAGGTATAGAGTGTAGGGTATAAAGTGTGTGTTATAGAGTGTAGGGTATAGAGTGTAGAGTGTAGGGTATAGAGTGTAGGGTATAGAGTGTAGAGTGTAGGGTATAGAGTGTAGAAAGTAGAGTATAGTGTGTAGGGTACAGAGTGTAGAGTGTAGGGTATAGAGTGTAGGGTATAGAGTGTAGAGAGTAGGGTATATATTTTAGAGTGTAGAGTGTAGGGTATAGAGTGTAGGGTATAGAGTGTATGGAATAGAGTGTATGGTATAGAGTGTAGGGTGTAGAGTGTAGGGTATAGAGTGTAGAGTGTGGGGTATAGAGTGTAGAGTGTAGGGTATAGAGTGTATGATATAGAGTGTAGGGTATAGAGTGTATGGTATAGATTGCAGGGTATAGAGTGTAGGGTATAGAGTGTAGGGTATAGAGTGTAGAGTGTAGGGTATAGAGTGTAGGGTATAGAGTGTATGGTATAGAGTGTATGGTATAGATAGTAGGGTATAGAGTGTAGGGTATAGAGTGTAGAATGTAGGGTATAGAGTGTAGAAAGTAGGGTATAGTGTGTAGGGTATAGAGTGTAGAGTGTAGGGTATAGAGTGTAGGGTATAGAGTGTAGATTGTATGGTATAGAGTGTAGGGTATAGAGTGTATAGTGTCGGGTATAGAGTGTAGAGTGTAGGTTATAGAGTGTAGGGTATAGAGTGCTGGGATATAGAGTGTAGGGTATAGAGTGTAGGGTATAGAGTGTAGGGTATAGATTGTAATGTATAGAGTGTAGGGTATAGAGTGTAGGGTATAGAGTATATAGTGTAGGGTATAGAGTGTAGAGTATAGAGTGTAGGGTAAAGAGTGTAGGGTATAGAGTGTAGGGTATAGAGTGTAGGGTATAAAGTGTAGAGTGTAGGGTATAGAGTGTAGGGTATAGAGTGTAGGGTATAGAGTGTAGAGTGTAGGGTGTAGAGTGTAGAGTGTAGGGTATAGAGTGTAAGGTATAGAGTGTAGGGTATAGAGTGTATGTTATAGAGTGTAGGGTATAGAGTGTAGAGTGTAGGGTATAGAGTGTAGGGTATAGAGTGTAGGGTATAGAGTGTAGGGTATAGAGTGTAGGGTATAAAGTGTAGAGTGTAGGGTTTAGATTGTATGTTATAGAGTGTAGGGTATAGAGTGTAGAGTGTAGGATATAGAGTGTAGAGTGTAGGGTATAGAGTGTAGGGTATATAGTGTAGGGTATAGAGTGTAGGGTATAGAGTGTAGGGTATAGAGTGCATGGTATAGAGTGTAGAGTGTAGGGTATAGAGTGTAGAAAGTAGGGTATAGTGTGTAGGGTATAGAGTGTAGAGTGTAGGGTATAGAGTGTAGGGTATAGAGTGTAGATTGTATGGTATAGAGTGTAGGGTATAGAGTGTATAGTGTAGGGTATAGAGTGTAGAGTGTAGGGTATAGAGTGTAAGGTATAGAGTGTAGGGTATAAAGTGTATGTTATAGAGTGTAGGGTATAGAGTGTAGAGTGTAGGGTATAGAGTGTAGGGTATAGAGTGTAGAGTGTAGGGTATAGAGTGTAGAAAGTAGGGTATAGTGTGTAGGGTATAGAGTGTAGAGTGTAGGGTATAGAGTGTAGGGTATAGAGTGTAGAGAGTAGGGTATATCTTTTAGAGTGTAGAGTGTAGGGTGTAGAGTGTAGGGTATAGAGTGTAGAGTGTGGGGTATAGAGTGTAGAGTGTAGGGTATAGAGTGTATGATATAGAGTGTAGGGTATAGAGTGTATGGTATAGATTGCAGGGTATAGAGTGTAGGGTATAGAGTGTAGGGTATAGAGTGTAGAGTGTAGGGTATAGAGTGTAGGGTATAGAGTGTATGGTATAGAGTGTATGGTATAGATTGTAGGGTATAGAGTGTAGGGTATAGAGTGTAGAATGTAGGGTATAGAGTGTAGAAAGTAGGGTATAGTGTGTAGGGTATAGAGTGTAGAGTGTAGGGTATAGAGTGTAGGGTATAGAGTGTAGATTGTATGGTATAGAGTGTAGGGTATAGAGTGTATAGTGTAGGGTATAGAGTGTAGAGTGTAGGGTATAGAGTGTAGGGTATAGAGTGTTGGGATATAGAGTGTAGGGTATAGAGTGTAGGGTATAGAGTGTAGGGTATAGATTGTAGGGTATAGAGTGTAGGGTATAGAGTGTAGGGTATAGAGTATATAGTGTAGGGTATAGAGTGTAGGGTATAGAATGTAGGGTGTAGAGTGTAGGGTATAGAGTGTAGGGTATAGAGTGTAGGATATAAAGTGTAGAGTGTAGGGTATAGAGTGTAGGGTATAGAGTGTAGGGTATAGAGTGTAGAGTGTAGGGTGTAGAGTGTAGAGTGTAGGGTATAGAGTGTAAGGTATAGAGTGTAGGGTATAGAGTGTATGTTATAGAGTGTAGGGTATAGAGTGTAGAGTGTAGGGTATAGAGTGTAGGGTATAGAGTGTAGGGTATAGAGTGTAGGGTATAGAGTGTAGGGTATAAAGTGTAGAGTGTAGGGTTTAGATTGTATGTTATAGAGTGTAGGGTATAGAGTGTAGAGTGTAGGATATAGAGTGTAGAGTGTAGGGTATAGAGTGTAGGGTATAGAGTGTATAGTGTAGGGTATAGAGTGTAGGGTATAGAGTGTAGGGTAGAGAGTGTATGGTATAGAGTGTAGGGAATAGAGTGTAGAGTGTAGGGTATAGAGTGTATGGTATAGAGTGTAGGGTATAGAGTGTAGAGTATAGAGTGTAGGGTATAGAGTGTAGGGTATAGAGTGTAGGGTATAGAATGTATGGTATAGAGTGTAGGGAATAGAGTGTAGAGTGTAGGGTATAGAGTGTATGGTGTAGAGTGTAGGGTATAGAGTGTATGGTGTAGGGTATAGAGTGCAGGGTATAGAGTGTATGGAATAGAGTGTATGGAATATAGTGTACGGTATAGAGTGTAGAGTGTAGGGTATAGAGTGTAGGGTATAGAGCGTAGGGTGTAGGGTATAGATTGTAGGGTATAGAGTGTAGGGTATAGAGTGTAGAGTGTAGGGTATAGAGTGCATGGTATAGAGTGTAGGGTGTAGAGTGTATGGTATAGAGTGTACAGTATAGAGTGTATGGTATAGAGTGTAGAGTGTAGGGTATAGAGTGTATGGTATAGAGTGTAGGGTGTAGAGTGTATAGTATAGAGTGTAGGGTACAGAGTGTAGAGTGTAGGGTATAGAGTGTAGGGTATAGAGTGTAGGGTATAGAGTGTATGGTATAGAGTGTACGGTATAGAGTGTATGATATAGAGTGTATGGTATATAGTGTAGGGTATAGAGTGTTTGGTATAGAGTGTAAGGTATAGAGTGTAGAGAGTAGGGTATATATTTTAGAGTGTAGAGTGTAGGGTATAGAGTGTAGGGTATAGAGTGTATGGAATAGAGTGTATGGTATAGAGTGTAGGGTGTAGAGTGTAGGGTATAGAGTGTAGAGTGTGGGGTATAGAGTGTAGATTGTAGGGTATAGAGTGTATGATATAGAGTGTAGGGTATAGAGTGTATGGTATAGATTGCAGGGTATAGAGTGTAGGGTATAGAGTGTAGGGTATAGAGTGTAGAGTGTAGGGTATAGAGTGTAGGGTATAGAGTGTATGGTATAGAGTGTATGGTATAGATTGTAGGGTATAGAGTGTAGGGTATAGAGTGTAGAATGTAGGGTATAGAGTGTAGAAAGTAGGGTATAGTGTGTAGGGTATAGAGTGTAGAGTGTAGGGTATAGAGTGTAGGGCATAGAGTGTAGATTGTATGGTATAGAGTGTAGGGTATAGAGTGTATAGTGTAGGGTATAGAGTGTAGAGTGTAGGGTATAGAGTGTAGGGTATAGAGTGTTGGGATATAGAGTGTAGGGTATAGAGTGTAGGGTATAGATTGTAGGGTATAGAGTGTAGGGTATAGAGTGTAGGGTATAGAGTATATTGTGTAGGGTATAGAGTGTAGGGTATAGAGTGTAGGGTATAGAGTGTAGGGTATAGAGTGTAGGGTATAGAGTGTAGGGTATAAAGTGTAGAGTGTAGGGTATAGAGTGTAGGGTATAGAGTGTAGGGTATAGAGTGTAGGGTATAGAGTGTAGAGTGTAGGGTGTAGAGTGTAGAGTGTAGGGTATAGAGTGTAAGGTATAGAGTGTAGGGTATAGAGTGTATGTTATAGAGTGTAGGGTATAGAGTGTAGAGTGTAGGGTATAGAGTGTAGGGTATAGAGTGTAGGGTATAGAGTGTAGGGTATAGAGTGTAGGGTATAAAGTGTAGAGTGTAGGGTTTAGATTGTATGTTATAGAGTGTAGGGTATAGAGTGTAGAGTGTAGGATATAGAGTGTAGAGTGTAGGGTATAGAGTGTAGGGTATATAGTGTAGGGTATAGAGTGTAGGGTATAGAGTGTAGGGTATAGAGTGCATGGTATAGAGTGTAGAGTGTAGGGTATAGAGTGTAGAAAGTAGGGTATAGTGTGTAGGGTATAGAGTGTAGAGTGTAGGGTCTAGAGTGTAGGGTATAGAGTGTAGGGTATAGAGTGTAGGGTATAACGTGTAGAGTGTAGGGTATAGAGTGTAGGGTATAGAGTGTAGAGTGTAGGGTGGAGAGTGGAGAGTGTAGGGTATAGAGTGTAAGGTATAGAGTGTAGGGTATAAAGTGTATGTTATAGAGTGTAGGGTATAGAGTGTAGAGTGTAGGGTATAGAGTGTAGGGTATAGAGTGTAGAGTGTAGGGTATAGAGTGTAGAAAGTAGGGTATAGTGTGTAGGGTATAGAGTGTAGAGTGTAGGGTATAGAGTGTAGGGTATAGAGTGTAGAGAGTAGGGTATATATTTTAGAGTGTAGAGTGTAGGGTATAGAGTGTAGGGTATAGAGTGTATGGAATAGAGTGTATGGTATAGAGTGTAGGGTGTAGAGTGTAGGGTATAGAGTGTAGAGTGTGGGGTATAGAGTGTAGAGTGTAGGGTATAGAGTGTATGTTATAGAGTGTAGGGTATAGAGTGTAGAGTGTAGGGTATAGAGTGTAGGGTATAGAGTGTAGGGTATAGAGTGTAGGGTATAGAGTGTAGGGTATAAAGTGTAGAGTGTAGGGTTTAGATTGTATGTTATAGAGTGTAGGGTATAGAGTGTAGAGTGTAGGGTATAGAGTGTAGGGTATATAGTGTAGGGTATAGAGTGTAGGGTATAGAGTGTAGGGTATAGAGTGCATGGTATAGAGTGTAGAGTGTAGGGTATAGAGTGTAGAAAGTAGGGTATAGTGTGTAGGGTATAGAGTGTAGAGTGTAGGGTATAGAGTGTAGGGTATAGAGTGTAGATTGTATAGTATAGAGTGTAGGGTATAGAGTGTATAGTGTAGGGTATAGAGTGTAGAGTGTAGGGTATAGAGTGTAAGGTATAGAGTGTAGGGTATAAAGTGTATGTTATAGAGTGTAGGGTATAGAGTGTAGAGTGTAGGGTATAGAGTGTAGGGTATAGAGTGTAGAGTGTAGGGTATAGAGTGTAGAAAGTATGGTATAGTGTGTAGGGTATAGAGTGTAGAGTGTAGGGTATAGAGTGTAGGGTATAGAGTGTAGAGAGTAGGGTATATATTTTAGAGTGTAGAGTGTAGGGTATAGAGTGTAGGGTATAGAGTGTATGGAATAGAGTGTATGGTATAGAGTGTAGGGTGTAGAGTGTAGGGTATAGAGTGTAGAGTGTGGGGTATAGAGTGTAGAGTGTAGGGTATAGAGTGTATGATATAGAGTGTAGGGTATAGAGTGTATGGTATAGATTGCAGGGTATAGAGTGTAGGGTATAGAGTGTAGGGTATAGAGTGTAGAGTGTAGGGTATAGAGTGTAGGGTATAGAGTGTATGGTATAGAGTGTATGGTATAGATTGTAGGGTATAGAGTGTAGGGTATAGAGTGTAGAATGTAGGGTATAGAGTGTAGAAAGTAGGGTATAGTGTGTAGGGTATAGAGTGTAGAGTGTAGGGTATAGAGTGTAGGGTATAGAGTGTAGATTGTATGGTATAGAGTGTAGGGTATAGAGTGTATAGTGTAGGGTATAGAGTGTAGAGTGTAGGGTATAGAGTGTAGGGTATAGAGTGTTGGGATATAGAGTGTAGGGTATAGAGTGTAGGGTATAGAGTGTAGGGTATAGATTGTAGGGTATAGAGTGTAGGGTATAGAGTGTAGGGTATAGAGTATATAGTGTAGGGTATAGAGTGTAGGGTATAGAGTGTAGGGTATAGAGTGTAGGGTATAGAGTGTAGGGTATAGAGTGTAGGATATAAAGTGTAGAGTGTAGGGTATAGAGTGTAGGGTATAGAGTGTAGGGTATAGAGTGTAGAGTGTAGGGTGTAGAGTGTAGAGTGTAGGGTATAGAGTGTAAGGTATAGAGTGTAGGGTATAGAGTGTATGTTATAGAGTGTAGGGTATACAGTGTAGAGTGTAGGGTATAGAGTGTAGGGTATAGAGTGTAGGGTATAGAGTGTAGGGTATAGAGTGTAGGGTATAAAGTGTAGAGTGTAGGGTTTAGATTGTATGTTATAGAGTGTAGGGTATAGAGTGTAGAGTGTAGGATATAGAGTGTAGAGTGTAGGGTATAGAGTGTTGGGTATATAGTGTAGGGTATAGAGTGTAGGGTATAGAGTGTAGGGTATAGAGTGCATGGTATAGAGTGTAGAGTGTAGGGTATAGAGTGTAGAAAGTAGGGTATAGTGTGTAGGGTATAGAGTGTAGAGTGTAGGGTATAGAGTGTAGGGTATAGAGTGTAGATTGTATGGCATAGAGTGTAGGGTATAGAGTGTATAGTGTAGGGTATAGAGTGTAGAGTGTAGGGTATAGAGTGTAGGGTATAGAGTGTTGGGATATAGAGTGTAGCGTATAGAGTGTCGGGTATAGAGTGTAGGGTATAGATTGTAGGGTAAAGAGTGTAGGGTATAGAGTGTAGGGTATACAGTATATCGTAGGGTATAGAGTGTAGGGTATAGAGTGTAGAGTGTAGGGTCTAGAGTGTAGGGTATAGAGTGTAGGGTATAGAGTGTAGGGTATAGAGTGTAGGGTATAGATTGTAATGTATAGAGTGTAGGGTATAGAGTGTAGGGTATAGAGTATATAGTGTAGGGTATAGAGTGTAGAGTATAGAGTGTAGGGTATAGAGTGTAGGGTATAGAGTGTAGGGTGTAAAGTGTAGAGTGTAGGGTATAGAGTGTAGGGTATAGAGTGTAGGGTATAGAGTGTAGAGTGTAGGGTGTAGAGTGTAGAGTGTAGGGTATAGAGTGTAAGGTATAGAGTGTAGGGTATAGAGTGTATGTTATAGAGTGTAGGGTATAGAGTGTAGAGTGTAGGGTATAGAGTGTAGGGTATAGAGTGTAGGGTATAGAGTGTAGGGTATAAAGTGTAGAGTGTAGGGTTTAGATTGTATGTTATAGAGTGTAGGGTATAGAGTGTAGAGTGTAGGATATAGAGTGTAGAGTGTAGGGTATAGAGTGTAGGGTATATAGTGTAGGGTATAGAGTGTAGGGTATAGAGTGTAGGGTATAGAGTGCATGGTATAGAGTGTAGAGTGTAGGGTATAGAGTGTAGAAAGTAGGGTATAGTGTGTAGGGTATAGAGTGTAGAGTGTAGGGTATAGAGTGTAGGGTATAGAGTGTAGATTGTATGGTATAGAGTGTAGGGTATAGAGTGTATAGTGTAGGGTATAGAGTGTAGAGTGTAGGGTATAGAGTGTAAGGTATAGAGTGTAGGGTATAAAGTGTATGTTATAGAGTGTAGGGTATAGAGTGTAGAGTGTAGGGTATAGAGTGTAGGGTATAGAGTGTAGAGAGTAGGGTATATATTTTAGAGTGTAGAGTGTAGGGTATAGAGTGTAGGGTATAGAGTGTATGGAATAGAGTGTATGGTATAGAGTGTAGGGTGTAGAGTGTAGGGTATAGAGTGTAGAGTGTGGGGTATAGAGTGTAGAGTGTAGGGTATAGAGTGTATGATATAGAGTGTAGGGTATAGAGTGTATGGTATAGATTGCAGGGTATAGAGTGTAGGGTATAGAGTGTAGGGTATAGAGTGTAGAGTGTAGGGTATAGAGTGTAGGGTATAGAGTGTATGGTATAGAGTGTATGGTATAGATTGTAGGGTATAGAGTGTAGGGTATAGAGTGTAGAATGTAGGGTATAGAGTGTAGAAAGTAGGGTATAGTGTGTAGGGTATAGAGTGTAGAGTGTAGGGTATAGAGTGTAGGGTATAGAGTGTAGATTGTATGGTATAGAGTGTAGGGTATAGAGTGTATAGTGTAGGGTATAGAGTGTAGAGTGTAGGGTATAGAGTGTAGGGTATAGAGTGTTGGGATATAGAGTGTAGGGTATAGAGTGTAGGGTATAGAGTGTAGGGTATAGATTGTAGGGTATAGAGTGTAGGGTATAGAGTGTAGGGTATAGAGTATATAGTGTAGGGTATAGAGTGTAGGGTATAGAGTGTAGGGTATAGAGTGTAGGGTATAGAGTGTAGGGTATAGAGTGTAGGATATAAAGTGTAGAGTGTAGGGTATAGAGTGTAGGGTATAGAGTGTAGGGTATAGAGTGTAGAGTGTAGGGTGTAGAGTGTAGAGTGTAGGGTATAGAGTGTAAGGTATAGAGTGTAGGGTATAGAGTGTATGTTATAGAGTGTAGGGTATACAGTGTAGAGTGTAGGGTATAGAGTGTAGGGTATAGAGTGTAGGGTATAGAGTGTAGGGTATAGAGTGTAGGGTATAAAGTGTAGAGTGTAGGGTTTAGATTGTATGTTATAGAGTGTAGGGTATAGAGTGTAGAGTGTAGGATATAGAGTGTAGAGTGTAGGGTATAGAGTGTTGGGTATATAGTGTAGGGTATAGAGTGTAGGGTATAGAGTGTAGGGTATAGAGTGCATGGTATAGAGTGTAGAGTGTAGGGTATAGAGTGTAGAAAGTAGGGTATAGTGTGTAGGGTATAGAGTGTAGAGTGTAGGGTATAGAGTGTAGGGTATAGAGTGTAGATTGTATGGCATAGAGTGTAGGGTATAGAGTGTATAGTGTAGGGTATAGAGTGTAGAGTGTAGGGTATAGAGTGTAGGGTATAGAGTGTTGGGATATAGAGTGTAGGGTATAGAGTGTCGGGTATAGAGTGTAGGGTATAGATTGTAGGGTAAAGAGTGTAGGGTATAGAGTGTAGGGTATACAGTATATCGTAGGGTATAGAGTGTAGGGTATAGAGTGTAGAGTGTAGGGTCTAGAGTGTAGGGTATAGAGTGTAGGGTATAGAGTGTAGGGTATAACGTGTAGAGTGTAGGGTATAGAGTGTAGGGTATAGAGTGTAGAGTGTAGGGTGTAGAGTGGAGTGTGTAGGGTATAGAGTGTAAGGTATAGAGTGCAGGGTATAAAGTGTATGTTATAGAGTGTAGGGTATAGAGTGTAGAGTGTAGGGTATAGAGTGTAGGGTATAGAGTGTAGAGTGTAGGGTATAGAGTGTAGAAAGTAGGGTATAGTGTGTAGGGTATAGAGTGTAGAGTGTAGGGTATAGAGTGTAGGGTATAGAGTGTAGATTGTGTGGTATAGAGTGTAGGGTATAGAGTGTATAGTGTAGGGTATAGAGTGTAGAGTGTAGGGTATAGAGTGTAGGGTATAGAGTGTTGGGATATAGAGTGTAGGGTATAGAGTGTAGGGTATAGAGTGTAGGGTATAGATTGTAGGGTATAGAGTGTAGGGTATAGAGTGTAGGGTATAGAGTATATAGTGTAGGGTATAGAGTGTAGGGTATAGAGTGTAGAGTGTAGGGTATAGAGTGTAGGGTATAGAGTGTAGGGTATAGAGTGTAGAGTGTAGGGTGTAGAGTGGAGAGTGTAGGGTATAGAGTGTAAGGTATAGAGTGTAGGGTATAGAGTGTATGTTATAGAGTGTAGGATATAGAGTGTAGGGTATAGAGTGTAGGGTATAGAGTGTAGGGTATAGAGTGTAGGGTATAAAGTGTAGAGTGTAGGGTATAGAGTGTAGGGTTTAGAGTGTATGTTATAGAGTGTAGGGTATAGAGTGTAGAGTGTAGGATATAGAGTGTAGAGTGTAGGGTATAGAGTGTAGGGTATAGAGTGTAGGGTATAGAGTGTAGGGTATAGAGTGTAGGGTATAGAGTGTAGAATGTAGGGTATAGAGTGTAGGGTATAGAGTGTAGAGTGTAGGGTATAGAGTGTATGGTATAGAGTGTAGGGTGTAGAGTGTATGGTATAGAGTGTAGGGTATAGAGTGTAGGGTATAGAGTGTAGGGTATAGAGTGTAGAGTGTAGGGTATATAGTGTAGGGTATAGAGTATAGAGTGTAGGGTATAGAGTGTAGGGTATAGAGTGTAGAGTGTAGGGTATAGAGTGTAGAGTGTAGGGTATAGAGTGTAGGGTATAGAGTGTATGGTATAGAGTGTAGGGTATAGAGTGTAGGGTATAGAGTGTAGAGTGTAGGGATTAGAGTGTAGGGTATAGAGTGTAGGGTAAAGAGTGTAGAGTGTAGGGTATAGAGTGTAGGGTATAGAGTGTACAGTATAGAGTGTTGGGCTATAGAGTGTAGGGTATAGAGTATAGGGTATAGAGTGTAGGGTATAGAGTGTAGGGTATACAGTGTAGGGTATAAAGTGTAGAGTGTAGGGTATAGAGTGTAGGGTATAGAGTGTAGGGTATAGAGTGTAGGATATAGAGTGTAGAGTGTAGGGTATAGAGTGTAGAGTTTAGGGTATAGAGTGTAGGGTATAGAGTGTAGGGTTTAGAGTGTATGGTATAGAGTGTAGGGTATAGAGTGTAGAGTGTAGGGTATAGAGTGTAGGATATAGAGTGTAGGGTATAGAGTGTATGGTATAGAGTGTACGGTATAGAGTGTAGAGTGTAGGGTATAGAGTGTAGGGTATAGATTGTAGGGTATAGAGTGTATTGTATAGGGTATAGAGTGTATGGTGTAGAGTTTAGGGTATAGAGTGTATAGTGTAGGGTATTGAGTGTAGGGTATAGAGTGTAGAGTGTAGGGTATAGAGTGTATGGTATAGAGTGTAGGGTATAGAGTGTATGGTATAGAGTGTAGGGTATAGAGTGTAGAGTGTAGGGTATAGAGTGTAGTGTATAGAGTGTAGGGTATAGAGTGTAGAGTGTAGGGTATAGAGTTTAGGGTATAGAGTGTATGGTATAGAGTGTAGAGTGTAGGGTATAGAATGTATAGTGTAGGGTATAGAGTTTAGGGTATAGAGTGTAGGGTATAGAGTGTATGGTATAGAGTGTAGGGAATAGAGTGTAGAGTGTAGGGTATAGAGTGTATGGTATAGAGTGTAGGGTATAGAGTGTAGAGTATAGAATGTAGGGTATAGAGTGTAGGGTATAGAGTGTAGGGTATAGAGTGTAAGGTATAGAGTGTAGGGAATAGAGTGTAGAGTGTAGGGTATAGAGTGTAGGGTATAGAGTGTAGGGTATAGAGTGTAGGGTATAAAGTGTAGAGTGTAGGGTATAGAGTGTAGGGTATAGAGTGTAGGGTATAGAGTGTAGAGTGTAGGATATAGAGTGTAGAGTGTAGGGTATAGAGTGTAGATTGTAGGGTATAGAGTGTAGAGTGTAGGGTATAGGGTGTAGGGTATAGAGTGTATTGTATAGAGTGTAGGGTATAGAGTGTAGGGTATAGAGTGTAGAGTGTAGGGATTAGAGTGTAGGGTATAGAGTGTAGGGTATAGAGTGTAGAGTGTAGGGTATAGAGTGTACGGTATAGAGTGTTGGGCTATAGAGTGTAGGGTATAGAGTGTAGGGTATAGAGTGTAGGGTATAGAGTGTAGGGTATACAGTGTAGGGTATAAAGTGTAGAGTGTAGGGTATAGAGTGTAGGGTATAGAGTGTAGGGTATTGAGTGTAGAGTGTAGAGTGTAGGGTATAGAGTGTAGAGTTTAGGGTATAGAGTGTAGGGTATAGAGTGTAGGGTTTAGAGTGTATGGTATAGAGTGTAGGGTACAGAGTTTAGAGTGTAGGGTATAGAGTGTATGGTATAGAGTGTAGGGTATAGAGTGTATGGTATAGAGTGTACGGTGTAGAGTGTAGGGAATAGAGTGTAGGGTATAAAGTGTAGGGTATAGATTGTAGGGTATAGAGTGTAGAATGTAGGGTATAGAGTATAGGGTATAGAGTGTATGGTGTAGAGTGTAGGGTATAGAGTGTATAGTGTAGGGTATAGAGTGTAGGGTTTAGAGTGTAGGGTATAGAGTGTAGGGTATAGAGTGTAGAGTGTAGGGTATAGAGTGTATGGTATAGAGTGTAGGGTATAGAGTGTAGGGTATAGAGTGTAGGGTATAGAGTGTAGGGTATAGAGTGTAGAGTGTAGGGTATAGAGTTTAGGGTATAGAGTGTATGGTATAGAGTGTAGAGTATAGGGTATACAGTGTATAGTGTAGGGTATAGAGTGTAGGGTATAGATTGTAGGGTATAGAGTGTATGGTATAGAGTGTAGGGAATAGAGTGTAGAGTGTAGGGTATAGAGTGTATGGTATAGAGTGTAGGGTATAGAGTGTAGAGTATAGAGTGTAGGGTATAGAGTGTAGGGTATAGAGTGTAGGGTATAGAATGTATGGTATAGAGTGTAGGGAATAGAGTGTAGAGTGTAGGGTATAGAGAGTATGGTGTAGAGTGTAGGGTATAGAGTGTATAGTGTAGGGTATAGAGTGCAGGGTATAAAGTGTATGGAATAGAGTGTACGGAATATAGTGTACGGTATAGAGTGTAGAGTGTAGGGTATAGAGTGTAGGGTATAGAGCGTAGGGTGTAGGGTATAGATTGTAGGGTATAGAGTGTAGGGTATAGAGTGTAGAGTGTAGGGTATGGAGTGCATGGTATAGAGTGTAGGGTGTAGAGTGTATGGTATAGAGTGTACAGTATAGAGTGTATGGTATAGAGTGTAGAGTGTAGGGTATAGAGTGTAAGGTATAGAGTGTAGGGTGTAGAGGGTATAGTATAGAGTGTAGGGTACAGAGTGTAGAGTGTAGGGTATAGAGTGTAGGGTATAGAGTGTAGGGTATAGAGTATATGGTATAGAGTGTACGGTATAGAATGTATGATATAGAGTGTATGGTATATAGTGTAGGGTATAGAGTGTTTGGTATAGAGTGTAAGGTATAGAGTGTAGAGAGTAGGGTATAGATTTTAGAGTGTAGAGTGTAGGGTATAGAGTGTAGGGTATAGAGTGTATGGAATAGAGTGTACGATATAGAGTGTAGGGTGTAGAGTGTAGGGTATAGAGTGTAGAGTGTGGGGTATAGAGTGTAGAGTGTAGGGTATAGAGTGTATGATATAGAGTGTAGGGTATAGAGTGTATGGTATAGATTGCAGGGTATAGAGTGTAGGGTATAGAGTGTAGGGTATAGAGTGTAGAGTGTAGGGTATAGAGTGTAGGGTATAGAGTGAAGAGTGTAGGGTGTAGAAAGTAAGGTATAGTGTGTAGGGTATAGAGTATAGAGTGTAGGGTATAGAGTGTAGATTGTATGGTATAGAGTGTAGGGTATAGAGTGTATAGTGTAGGGTATAGAGTGTAGAGTGTAGGGTATAGAGTGTATGGTATAGATTGTAGGGTATAGAGTGTAGGGTATAGAGTGAAGAGTGTAGGGTGTAGAAAGTAGGGTATAGTGTGTAGGGTATAGAGTATAGAGTGTAGGGTATAGAGTGTAGATTGTATGGTATAGAGTGTAGGGTATAGAGTGTATAGTGTAGGGTATAGAGTGTAGAGTGTAGGGTATAGAGTGTAGGGTATAGAGTGTAGGGTATAGAGTATATAGTGTAGGATATAGAGTGTAGGGTATAGAGTGTAGGGTATAGATTGTAGGGTATAGAGTGTAGGGTATAGAGTGTAGGGTATAGAGTATATAGTGTAGGGTATAGAGTGTAGGGTATAGAGTGTAGGGTATAGAGTGTAGGGTATAGAGTGTAGGGTATAAAGTGTAGAGTGTAGGGTATAGAGTGTAGGGTATAGAGTGTAGGGTATAGAGTGTAGGGTATAGAGTGTAGAGTGTAGGGTGTAGAGTGTAGGGTATAGAGTGTAAGGTATAGAGTGTAGGGTATAGAGTGCATGTTATAGAGTGTAGGGTATAGAGTGTAGGGTATTGAGTGTAGGGTATAAAGTGTAGAGTGTAGGGTATAGAGTGTAGGGTTTAGAGTGTATGTTATAGAGTGTAGGGTATAGAGTGTAGAGTGTAGGATATAGAGTGTAGAGTGTAGGGTATAGAGTGTAGGGTATATAGTGTAGGGTATAGAGTGTAGGGTATAGAGTGTAGGGTATAGAGTGTATGGTATAGAGTGTAGGGTATAGAGTGTAGAAAGTAGGGTATAGTGTGTAGGGTATAGAGTGTAGAGTGTAGTGTACAGAGTGTAGGGTATAGAGTGTAGATTGTATGGTATAGAGTGTAGGGTATAGAGTGTATAGTGTAGTCTATAGAGTGTAGAGTGTAGGGTATAGAGTGTAGGGTATAGAGTGTTGGGATATAGAGTGTAGGGTATAGAGTGTCGGGTATAGAGTGTAGGGTATAGATTGTAGGGTAAAGAGTGTAGGGTATAGAGTGTAGGGTATACAGTATAGTGTAGGGTATAGAGTGTAGGGTATAGAGTGTAGAGTGTAGGATATAGAGTGTAGGGTATAGAGTGTAGGGTATAGAGTGTAGGGTATATAGTGTAGAGTGTAGGGTATAGAGTGTAGGGTATAGAGTGTAGAGTGTAGGGTGTAGAGTGGAGAGTGTAGGGTATAGAGTGTAAGGTATAGAGTGTAGGGTATAGAGTGTATGTTATAGAGTGTAGGGTATAGAGTGTAGAGTGTAGGGTATAGAGTGTAGGGTATAGAGTGTAGAAAGTAGGGTATAGTGTGTAGGGTATAGAGTGTAGGGTATAGAGTGTATGGTATAGAGTGTAGAGTGTAGGGTATAGAGTGTAGAAAGTAGGGTATAGTGTGTAGGGTATAGAGTGTAGAGTGTAGGGTATAGAGTGTAGGGTATAGAGTGTAGATTGTATGGTATAGAGTGTAGGGTATAGAGTGTATAGTGTAGGGTGTAGAGTGTAGGGTATAGAGTGTAGGTTATAGAGTGTTGGGATATAGAGTGTATGTTATAGAGTGTAGGGTATAGAGTGTAGAGTGTAGGGTATAGAGTGTAGGGTATAGAGTGTAGGGTATAGAGTGTAGGGTATAAAGTGTAGAGTGTAGGGTTTAGATTGTATGTTATAGAGTGTAGGGTATAGAGTGTAGAGTGTAGGATATAGAGTGTAGAGTGTAGGGTATAGAGTGTAGGGTATATAGTGTAGGGTATAGAGTGTAGGGTATAGAGTGTAGGGTATAGAGTGCATGGTATAGAGTGTAGAGTGTAGGGTATAGAGTGTAGAAAGTAGGGTATAGTGTGTAGGGTATAGAGTGTAGAGTGTAGGGTATAGAGTGTAGGGTATAGAGTGTAGATTGTATGGTATAGAGTGTAGGGTATAGAGTGTATAGTGTAGGGTATAGAGTGTAGAGTGTAGGGTATAGAGTGTAGGGTATAGAGTGTTGGGATATAGAGTGTAGGGTATAGAGTGTCGGGTATAGAGTGTAGGGTATAGATTGTAGGGTAAAGAGTGTAGGGTATAGAGTGTAGGGTATACAGTATAGTGTAGGGTATAGAGTGTAGGGTATAGAGTGTAGAGTGTAGGGTCTAGAGTGTAGGGTATAGAGTGTAGGGTATAGAGTGTAGGGTATAACGTGTAGAGTGTAGGGTATAGAGTGTAGGGTATAGAGTGTAGAGTGTAGGGTGGAGAGTGGAGAGTGTAGGGTATAGAGTGTAAGGTATAGAGTGTAGGGTATAAAGTGTGTGTTATAGAGTGTAGGGTATAGAGTGTAGAGTGTAGGGTATAGAGTGTAGGATATAGAGTGTAGAGTGTAGGGTATAGAGTGTAGAACGTAGGGTATAGTGTGTAGGGTATAGAGTGTAGAGTGTAGGGTATAGAGTGTAGGGTATAGAGTGTAGAGAGTAGGGTATATATTTTAGAGTGTAGAGTGTAGGGTATAGAGTGTAGGATATAGAGTGTAGGGTATAGAGTGTATGGTATAGAGTGTACGGTATAGAGTGTAGAGTGTAGGGTATAGAGTGTAGGGTATAGATTGTAGGGTATAGAGTGTATTGTATAGGGTATAGAGTGTATGGTGTAGAGTTTAGGGTATAGAATGTATAGTGTAGGGTATTGAGTGTAGGGTATAGAGTGTAGAGTGTAGGGTATAGAGTGTATGGTATAGAGTGTAGGGTATAGAGTGTATGGTATAGAGTGTAGGGTATAGAGTGTAGAGTGTAGGGTATAGAGTGTAGTGTATAGAGTGTAGGGTATAGAGTGTAGAGTGTAGGGTATAGAGTTTAGGGTATAGAGTGTATGGTATAGAGTGTAGAGTGTAGGGTATAGAATGTATAGTGTAGGGTATAGAGTTTAGGGTATAGAGTGTAGGGTATAGAGTGTATGGTATAGAGTGTAGGGAATAGAGTGTAGAGTGTAGGGTATAGAGTGTATGGTATAGAGTGTAGGGTATAGAGTGTAGAGTATAGAATGTAGGGTATAGAGTGTAGGGTATAGAGTGTAGGGTATAGAGTGTAAGGTATAGAGTGTAGGGAATAGAGTGTAGAGTGTAGGGTATAGAGTGTAGGGTATAGAGTGTAGGGTATAGAGTGTAGGGTATAAAGTGTAGAGTGTAGGGTATAGAGTGTAGGGTATAGAGTGTAGGGTATAGAGTGTAGAGTGTAGGATATAGAGTGTAGAGTGTAGGGTATAGAGTGTAGATTGTAGGGTATAGAGTGTAGAGTGTAGGGTATAGGGTGTAGGGTATAGAGTGTATTGTATAGAGTGTAGGGTATAGAGTGTAGGGTATAGAGTGTAGAGTGTAGTGATTAGAGTGTAGGGTATAGAGTGTAGGGTATAGAGTGTAGAGTGTAGGGTATAGAGTGTACGGTATAGAGTGTTGGGCTATAGAGTGTAGGGTATAGAGTGTAGGGTATAGAGTGTAGGGTATAGAGTGTAGGGTATACAGTGTAGGGTATAAAGTGTAGAGTGTAGGGTATAGAGTGTAGGGTATAGAGTGTAGGGTATTGAGTGTAGAGTGTAGAGTGTAGGGTATAGAGTGTAGAGTTTAGGGTATAGAGTGTAGGGTATAGAGTGTAGGGTTTAGAGTGTATGGTATAGAGTGTAGGGTACAGAGTTTAGAGTGTAGGGTATAGAGTGTATGGTATAGAGTGTAGGGTATAGAGTGTATGGTATAAGGCAGGTCTAAATAGGCAGTGTAAGCGGTTTATACCTTGTGGGAATAAAAGGACTAGAAATAGGAAAAACCCAATGTGGCTAAACAAAGAAGTAAGACAGGCAATTAACAGTAAAAAGAAAGCATTTGCACTACTAAAGCAGGATGGCACCATTGAAGCTCTAAAAAACTATAGGGAGAAAAATACTTTATCTAAAAAACTAATTAAAGCTGCCAAAAAGGAAACAGAGAAGCACATTGCTAAGGAGAGTAAAACTAATCCCAAACTGTTCTTCAACTATATCAATAGTAAAAGAATAAAAACTGAAAATGTAGGCCCCTTAAAAAATAGTGAGGAAAGAATGGTTGTAGATGACGAGGAAAAAGCTAACATATTAAACACCTTCTTCTCCACGGTATTCACGGTGGAAAATGAAATGCTAGGTGAAATCCCAAGAAACAATGAAAACCCTATATTAAGGGTCACCAATCTAACCCAAGAAGAGGTGCGAAACCGGCTAAATAAGATTAAAATAGATAAATCTCCGGGTCCGGATGGCATACACCCACGAGTACTAAGAGAACTAAGTAATGTAATAGATAAACCATTATTTCTTATTTTTAGTGACTCTATAGCGACAGGGTCTGTTCCGCAGGACTGGCGCATAGCAAATGTGGTGCCAATATTCAAAAAGGGCTCTAAAAGTGAACCTGGAAATTATAGGCCAGTAAGTCTAACCTCTATTGTTGGTAAAATATTTGAAGGGTTTCTGAGGGATGTTATTCTGGATTATCTCAATGAGAATAACTGTTTAACTCCATATCAGCATGGGTTTATGAGAAATCGCTCCTGTCAAACCAATCTAATCAGTTTTTATGAAGAGGTAAGCTATAGGCTGGACCACGGTGAGTCATTGGACGTGGTATATCTCGATTTTTCCAAAGCGTTTGATACCGTGCCGCACAAGAGGTTGGTACACAAAATGAGAATGCTTGGTCTGGGGGAAAATGTGTGTAAATGGGTTAGTAACTGGCTTAGTGATAGAAAGCAGAGGGTGGTTATAAATGGTATAGTCTCTAACTGGGTCGCTGTGACCAGTGGGGTACCGCAGGGGTCAGTATTGGGACCTGTTCTCTTCAACATATTCATTAATGATCTGGTAGAAGGTTTACACAGTAAAATATCGATATTTGCAGATGATACAAAACTATGTAAAGCAGTTAATACAAGAGAAGATAGTATTCTGCTACAGATGGATCTGGATAAGTTGGAAACTTGGGCTGAAAGGTGGCAGATGAGGTTTAACAATGATAAATGTAAGGTTATACACATGGGAAGAGGGAATCAATATCACCATTACACACTGAACGGGAAACCACTGGGTAAATCTGACAGGGAGAAGGACTTGGGGATCCTAGTTAATGATAAACTTACCTGGAGCAGCCAGTGCCAGGCAGCAGCTGCCAAGGCAAACAGGATCATGGGGTGCATTAAAAGAGGTCTGGATACACATGATGAGAGCATTATACTGCCTCTGTACAAATCCCTAGTTAGACCGCACATGGAGTACTGTGTCCAGTTTTGGGCACCGGTGCTCAGGAAGGATATAATGGAACTAGAGAGAGTACAAAGGAGGGCAACAAAATTAATAAAGGGGATGGGAGAACTACAATACCCAGATAGATTAGCGAAATTAGGATTATTTAGTCTAGAAAAAAGACGACTGAGGGGCGATCTAATAACCATGTATAAGTATATAAGGGGACAATACAAATATCTCGCTGAGGATCTGTTTATACCAAGGAAGGTGACGGGCACAAGGGGGCATTCTTTGCGTCTGGAGGAGAGAAGGTTTTTCCACCAACATAGAAGAGGATTCTTTACTGTTAGGGCAGTGAGAATCTGGAATTGCTTGCCTGAGGAGGTGGTGATGGCGAACTCAGTCGAGGGGTTCAAGAGAGGCCTGGATGTCTTCCTGGAGCAGAACAATATTGTATCATACAATTATTAGGTTCTGTAGAAGGACGTAGATCTGGGGATTTATTATGATGGAATATAGGCTGAACTGGATGGACAAATGTCTTTTTTCGGCCTTACTAACTATGTTACTAACTATGTTACTATAGAGTGTACGGTGTAGAGTGTAGGGAATAGAGTGTAGGGTATAAAGTGTAGGGTATAGATTGTAGGGTATAGAGTGTAGAATGTAGGGTATAGAGTATAGGGTATAGAGTGTATGGTGTAGAGTGTAGGGTATAGAGTGTATAGTGTAGGGTATAGAGTGTAGGGTTTAGAGTGTAGGGTATAGAGTGTAGGGTATAGAGTGTAGAGTGTAGGGTATAGAGTGTATGGTATAGAGTGTAGGATATAGAGTGTAGGGTATAGAGTGTAGGGTATAGAGTGTAGGGTATAGAGTGTAGAGTGTAGGGTATAGAGTTTAGGGTATAGAGTGTATGGTATAGAGTGTAGAGTATAGGGTATACAGTGTATAGTGTAGGGTATAGAGTGTAGGGTATAGATTGTAGGGTATAGAGTGTATGGTATAGAGTGTAGGGAATAGAGTGTAGAGTGTAGGGTATAGAGTGTATGGTATAGAGTGTAGGGTATAGAGTGTAGAGTATAGAGTGTAGGGTATAGAGTGTAGGGTATAGAGTGTAGGGTATAGAATGTATGGTATAGAGTGTAGGGAATAGAGTGTAGAGTGTAGGGTATAGAGAGTATGGTGTAGAGTGTAGGGTATAGAGTGTATAGTGTAGGGTATAGAGTGCAGGGTATAAAGTGTATGGAATAGAGTGTACGGAATATAGTGTACGGTATAGAGTGTAGAGTGTAGGGTATAGAGTGTAGGGTATAGAGCGTAGGGTGTAGGGTATAGATTGTAGGGTATAGAGTGTAGGGTATAGAGTGTAGAGTGTAGGGTATGGAGTGCATGGTATAGAGTGTAGGATATAGAGTGTAGGGTATAGAGTGTAGGGTATAGAGTGTAGGGTATAGAGTGTAGAGTGTAGGGTATAGAGTTTAGGGTATAGAGTGTATGGTATAGAGTGTAGAGTATAGGGTATACAGTGTATAGTGTAGGGTATAGAGTGTAGGGTTTAGAGTGTAGGGTATAGAGTGTAGGGTATAGAGTGTAGAGTGTAGGGTATAGAGTGTATGGTATAGAGTGTAGGATATAGAGTGTAGGGTATAGAGTGTAGGGTATAGAGTGTAGGGTATAGAGTGTAGAGTGTAGGGTATAGAGTTTAGGGTATAGAGTGTATGGTATAGAGTGTAGAGTATAGGGTATACAGTGTATAGTGTAGGGTATAGAGTGTAGGGTATAGATTGTAGGGTATAGAGTGTATGGTATAGAGTGTAGGGAATAGAGTGTAGAGTGTAGGGTATAGAGTGTATGGTATAGAGTGTAGGGTATAGAGTGTAGAGTATAGAGTGTAGGGTATAGAGTGTAGGGTATAGAGTGTAGGGTATAGAATGTATGGTATAGAGTGTAGGGAATAGAGTGTAGAGTGTAGGGTATAGAGAGTATGGTGTAGAGTGTAGGGTATAGAGTGTATAGTGTAGGGTATAGAGTGCAGGGTATAAAGTGTATGGAATAGAGTGTACGGAATATAGTGTACGGTATAGAGTGTAGAGTGTAGGGTATAGAGTGTAGGGTATAGAGCGTAGGGTGTAGGGTATAGATTGTAGGGTATAGAGTGTAGGGTATAGAGTGTAGAGTGTAGGGTATGGAGTGCATGGTATAGAGTGTAGGGTGTAGAGTGTATTGTATAGAGTGTACAGTATAGAGTGTATGGTATAGAGTGTAGAGTGTAGGGTATAGAGTGTAAGGTATAGAGTGTAGGGTGTAGAGGGTATAGTATAGAGTGTAGGGTACAGAGTGTAGAGTGTAGGGTATAGAGTGTAGGGTATAGAGTGTAGGGTATAGAGTATATGGTATAGAGTGTACGGTATAGAATGTATGATATAGAGTGTATGGTATATAGTGTAGGGTATAGAGTGTTTGGTATAGAGTGTAAGGTATAGAGTGTAGAGAGTAGGGTATAGATTTTAGAGTGTAGAGTGTAGGGTATAGAGTGTAGGGTATAGAGTGTATGGAATAGAGTGTACGATATAGAGTGTAGGGTGTAGAGTGTAGGGTATAGAGTGTAGAGTGTGGGGTATAGAGTGTAGAGTGTAGGGTATAGAGTGTATGATATAGAGTGTAGGGTATAGAGTGTATGGTATAGATTGCAGGGTATAGAGTGTAGGGTATAGAGTGTAGGGTATAGAGTGTAGAGTGTAGGGTATAGAGTGTAGGGTATAGAGTGAAGAGTGTAGGGTGTAGAAAGTAAGGTATAGTGTGTAGGGTATAGAGTATAGAGTGTAGGGTATAGAGTGTAGATTGTATGGTATAGAGTGTAGGGTATAGAGTGTATAGTGTAGGGTATAGAGTGTAGAGTGTAGGGTATAGAGTGTATGGTATAGATTGTAGGGTATAGAGTGTAGGGTATAGAGTGAAGAGTGTAGGGTGTAGAAAGTAGGGTATAGTGTGTAGGGTATAGAGTATAGAGTGTAGGGTATAGAGTGTAGATTGTATGGTATAGAGTGTAGGGTATAGAGTGTATAGTGTAGGGTATAGAGTGTAGAGTGTAGGGTATAGAGTGTAGGGTATAGAGTGTAGGGTATAGAGTATATAGTGTAGGATATAGAGTGTAGGGTATAGAGTGTAGGGTATAGATTGTAGGGTATAGAGTGTAGGGTATAGAGTGTAGGGTATAGAGTATATAGTGTAGGGTATAGAGTGTAGGGTATAGAGTGTAGGGTATAGAGTGTAGGGTATAGAGTGTAGGGTATAAAGTGTAGAGTGTAGGGTATAGAGTGTAGGGTATAGAGTGTAGGGTATAGAGTGTAGGGTATAGAGTGTAGAGTGTAGGGTGTAGAGTGTAGGGTATAGAGTGTAAGGTATAGAGTGTAGGGTATAGAGTGCATGTTATAGAGTGTAGGGTATAGAGTGTAGGGTATTGAGTGTAGGGTATAAAGTGTAGAGTGTAGGGTATAGAGTGTAGGGTTTAGAGTGTATGTTATAGAGTGTAGGGTATAGAGTGTAGAGTGTAGGATATAGAGTGTAGAGTGTAGGGTATAGAGTGTAGGGTATATAGTGTAGGGTATAGAGTGTAGGGTATAGAGTGTAGGGTATAGAGTGTATGGTATAGAGTGTAGGGTATAGAGTGTAGAAAGTAGGGTATAGTGTGTAGGGTATAGAGTGTAGAGTGTAGTGTACAGAGTGTAGGGTATAGAGTGTAGATTGTATGGTATAGAGTGTAGGGTATAGAGTGTATAGTGTAGTCTATAGAGTGTAGAGTGTAGGGTATAGAGTGTAGGGTATAGAGTGTTGGGATATAGAGTGTAGGGTATAGAGTGTCGGGTATAGAGTGTAGGGTATAGATTGTAGGGTAAAGAGTGTAGGGTATAGAGTGTAGGGTATACAGTATAGTGTAGGGTATAGAGTGTAGGGTATAGAGTGTAGAGTGTAGGATATAGAGTGTAGGGTATAGAGTGTAGGGTATAGAGTGTAGGGTATATAGTGTAGAGTGTAGGGTATAGAGTGTAGGGTATAGAGTGTAGAGTGTAGGGTGTAGAGTGGAGAGTGTAGGGTATAGAGTGTAAGGTATAGAGTGTAGGGTATAGAGTGTATGTTATAGAGTGTAGGGTATAGAGTGTAGAGTGTAGGGTATAGAGTGTAGGGTATAGAGTGTAGAAAGTAGGGTATAGTGTGTAGGGTATAGAGTGTAGGGTATAGAGTGTATGGTATAGAGTGTAGAGTGTAGGGTATAGAGTGTAGAAAGTAGGGTATAGTGTGTAGGGTATAGAGTGTAGAGTGTAGGGTATAGAGTGTAGGGTATAGAGTGTAGATTGTATGGTATAGAGTGTAGGGTATAGAGTGTATAGTGTAGGGTATAGAGTGTAGAGTGTAGGGTATAGAGTGTAGGGTATAGAGTGTTGGGATATAGAGTGTATGTTATAGAGTGTAGGGTATAGAGTGTAGAGTGTAGGGTATAGAGTGTAGGGTATAGAGTGTAGGGTATAGAGTGTAGGGTATAAAGTGTAGAGTGTAGGGTTTAGATTGTATGTTATAGAGTGTAGGGTATAGAGTGTAGAGTGTAGGATATAGAGTGTAGAGTGTAGGGTATAGAGTGTAGGGTATATAGTGTAGGGTATAGAGTGTAGGGTATAGAGTGTAGGGTATAGAGTGCATGGTATAGAGTGTAGAGTGTAGGGTATAGAGTGTAGAAAGTAGGGTATAGTGTGTAGGGTATAGAGTGTAGAGTGTAGGGTATAGAGTGTAGGGTATAGAGTGTAGATTGTATGGTATAGAGTGTAGGGTATAGAGTGTATAGTGTAGGGTATAGAGTGTAGAGTGTAGGGTATAGAGTGTAGGGTATAGAGTGTTGGGATATAGAGTGTAGGGTATAGAGTGTCGGGTATAGAGTGTAGGGTATAGATTGTAGGGTAAAGAGTGTAGGGTATAGAGTGTAGGGTATACAGTATAGTGTAGGGTATAGAGTGTAGGGTATAGAGTGTAGAGTGTAGGGTCTAGAGTGTAGGGTATAGAGTGTAGGGTATAGAGTGTAGGGTATAACGTGTAGAGTGTAGGGTATAGAGTGTAGGGTATAGAGTGTAGAGTGTAGGGTGGAGAGTGGAGAGTGTAGGGTATAGAGTGTAAGGTATAGAGTGTAGGGTATAAAGTGTGTGTTATAGAGTGTAGGGTATAGAGTGTAGAGTGTAGGGTATAGAGTGTAGGATATAGAGTGTAGAGTGTAGGGTATAGAGTGTAGAAAGTAGGGTATAGTGTGTAGGGTATAGAGTGTAGAGTGTAGGGTATAGAGTGTAGGGTATAGAGTGTAGAGAGTAGGGTATATATTTTAGAGTGTAGAGTGTAGGGTATAGAGTGTAGGGTATAGAGTGTATGGAATAGAGTGTATGGTATAGAGTGTAGGGTGTAGAGTGTAGGGTATAGAGTGTAGAGTGTGGGGTATAGAGTGTAGAGTGTAGGGTATAGAGTGTATGATATAGAGTTTAGGGTATAGAGTGTATGGTATAGATTGCAGGGTATAGAGTGTAGGGTATAGAGTGTAGGGTATAGAGTGTAGAGTGTAGGGTATAGAGTGTAGGGTATAGAGTGTATGGTATAGAGTGTATGGTATAGATTGTAGGGTATAGAGTGTAGGGTATAGAGTGTAGAATGTAGGGTATAGAGTGTAGAAAGTAGGGTATAGTGTGTAGGGTATAGAGTGTAGAGTGTAGGGTATAGAGTGTAGGGTATAGAGTGTAGATTGTATGGTATAGAGTGTAGGGTATAGAGTGTATAGTGTAGGGTATAGAGTGTAGAGTGTAGGTTATAGAGTGTAGGGTATAGAGTGCTGGGATATAGAGTGTAGGGTATAGAGTGTAGGGTATAGAGTGTAGGGTATAGATTGTAATGTATAGAGTGTAGGGTATAGAGTGTAGGGTATAGAGTATATAGTGTAGGGTATAGAGTGTAGAGTATAGAGTGTAGGGTATAGAGTGTAGGGTATAGAGTGTAGGGTATAGAGTGTAGGGTATAAAGTGTAGAGTGTAGGGTATAGAGTGTAGGGTATAGAGTGTAGGGTATAGAGTGTAGAGTGTAGGGTGTAGAGTGTAGAGTGTAGGGTATAGAGTGTAAGGTATAGAGTGTAGGGTATAGAGTGTATGTTATAGAGTGTAGGGTATAGAGTGTAGAGTGTAGGGTATAGAGTGTAGGGTATAGAGTGTAGGGTATAGAGTGTAGGGTATAGAGTGTAGGGTATAAAGTGTAGAGTGTAGGGTTTAGATTGTATGTTATAGAGTGTAGGGTATAGAGTGTAGAGTGTAGGATATAGAGTGTAGAGTGTAGGGTATAGAGTGTAGGGTATATAGTGTAGGGTATAGAGTGTAGGGTATAGAGTGTAGGGTATAGAGTGCATGGTATAGAGTGTAGAGTGTAGGGTATAGAGTGTAGAAAGTAGGGTATAGTGTGTAGGGTATAGAGTGTAGAGTGTAGGGTATAGAGTGTAGGGTATAGAGTGTAGATTGTATGGTATAGAGTGTAGGGTATAGAGTGTATAGTGTAGGGTATAGAGTGTAGAGTGTAGGGTATAGAGTGTAAGGTATAGAGTGTAGGGTATAAAGTGTATGTTATAGAGTGTAGGGTATAGAGTGTAGAGTGTAGGGTATAGAGTGTAGGGTATAGAGTGTAGAGTGTAGGGTATAGAGTGTAGAAAGTAGGGTATAGTGTGTAGGGTATAGAGTGTAGAGTGTAGGGTATAGAGTGTAGGGTATAGAGTGTAGAGAGTAGGGTATATATTTTAGAGTGTAGAGTGTAGGGTATAGATTGTAGGGTATAGAGTGTATGGAATAGAGTGTATGGTATAGAGTGTAGGGTGTAGAGTGTAGGGTATAGAGAGTAGAGTGTGGGGTATAGAGTGTAGAGTGTAGGGTATAGAGTGTATGATATAGAGTGTAGGGTATAGAGTGTATGGTATAGATTGCAGGGTATAGAGTGTAGGGTATAGAGTGTAGGGTATAGAGTGTAGAGTGTAGGGTATAGAGTGTAGGGTATAGAGTGTATGGTATAGAGTGTATGGTATAGATTGTAGGGTATAGAGTGTAGGGTATAGAGTGTAGAATGTAGGGTATAGAGTGTAGAAAGTAGGGTATAGTGTGTAGGGTATAGAGTGTAGAGTGTAGGGTATAGAGTGTAGGGTATAGAGTGTAGATTGTATGGTATAGAGTGTAGGGTATAGAGTGTATAGTGTAGGGTATAGAGTGTAGAGTGTAGGGTATAGAGTGTAGGGTATAGAGTGTTGGGATATAGAGTGTAGGGTATAGAGTGTAGGGTATAGAGTGTAGGGTATAGATTGTAGGGTATAGAGTGTAGGGTATAGAGTGTAGGGTATAGAGTATATAGTGTAGGGTATAGAGTGTAGGGTATAGAGTGTAGGGTATAGAGTGTAGGGTATAGAGTGTAGGGTATAGAGTGTAGGATATAAAGTGTAGAGTGTAGGGTATAGAGTGTAGGGTATAGAGTGTAGGGTATAGAGTGTAGAGTGTAGGGTGTAGAGTGTAGAGTGTAGGGTATAGAGTGTAAGGTATAGAGTGTAGGGTATAGAGTGTATGTTATAGAGTGTAGGGTATAGAGTGTAGAGTGTAGGGTATAGAGTGTAGGGTATAGAGTGTAGGGTATAGAGTGTAGGGTATAGAGTGTAGGGTATAAAGTGTAGAGTGTAGGGTTTAGATTGTATGTTATAGAGTGTAGGGTATAGAGTGTAGAGTGTAGGATATAGAGTGTAGAGTGTAGGGTATAGAGTGTAGGGTATATAGTGTAGGGTATAGAGTGTAGGGTATAGAGTGTAGGGTATAGAGTGCATGGTATAGAGTGTAGAGTGTAGGGTATAGAGTGTAGAAAGTAGGGTATAGTGTGTAGGGTATAGAGTGTAGAGTGTAGGGTATAGAGTGTAGGGTATAGAGTGTAGATTGTATGGTATAGAGTGTAGGGTATAGAGTGTATAGTGTAGGGTATAGAGTGTAGAGTGTAGGGTATAGAGTGTAGGGTATAGAGTGTTGGGATATAGAGTGTAGGGTATAGAGTGTCGGGTATAGAGTGTAGGGTATAGATTGTAGGGTAAAGAGTGTAGGGTATAGAGTGTAGGGTATACAGTATAGTGTAGGGTATAGAGTGTAGGGTATAGAGTGTAGAGTGTAGGGTCTAGAGTGTAGGGTATAGAGTGTAGGGTATAACGTGTAGAGTGTAGGGTATAGAGTGTAGGGTATAGAGTGTAGAGTGTAGGGTGTAGAGTGGAGAGTGTAGGGTATAGAGTGTAAGGTATAGAGTGTAGGGTATAAAGTGTATGTTATAGAGTGTAGGGTATAGAGTGTAGAGTGTAGGGTATAGAGTGTAGGGTATAGAGTGTAGAGTGTAGGGTATAGAGTTTAGAAAGTAGGGTATAGTGTGTAGGGTATAGAGTGTAGAGTGTAGGGTATAGAGTGTAGGGTATAGAGTGTAGATTGTGTGGTATAGAGTGTAGGGTATAGAGTGTATAGTGTAGGGTATAGAGTGTAGAGTGTAGGGTATAGAGTGTAGGGTATAGAGTGTTGGGATATAGAGTGTAGGGTATAGAGTGTAGGGTATAGAGTGTAGGGTATAGATTGTAGGGTATAGAGTGTAGGGTATAGAGTGTAGGGTATAGAGTATATAGTGTAGGGTATAGAGTGTACGGTATAGAGTGTAGAGTGTAGGGTATAGAGTGTAGGGTATAGAGTGTAGGGTATAGAGTGTAGAGTGTAGGGTGTAGAGTGGAGAGTGTAGGGTATAGAGTGTAAGGTATAGAGTGTAGGGTATAGAGTGTATGTTATAGAGTGTAGGATATAGAGTGTAGGGTATAGAGTGTAGGGTATAGAGTGTAGGGTATAGAGTGTAGGGTATAAAGTGTAGAGTGTAGGGTATAGAGTGTAGGGTTTAGAGTGTATGTTATAGAGTGTAGGGTATAGAGTGTAGGGTATAGAGTGTAAGATATAGAGTGTAGGGTATAGAGTGTAGAGTGTAGGGTATAGAGTGTAGGGTATAGAGTGTAGAGTGTAGGGTATAGAGTGTATGGTATAGAGTGTAGGGTGTAGAGTGTATGGTATAGAGTTTAGGGTATAGAGTGTAGGGTATAGAGTGTAGGGTATAGAGTGTAGAGTGTAGGGTATATAGTGTAGGGTATAGAGTATAGAGTGTAGGGTATAGAGTGTAGGGTATAGAGTGTAGAGTGTAGGGTATAGAGTGTAGAGTGTAGGGTATAGAGTGTAGGGTATAGAGTGTATGGTATAGAGTGTAGGGTATAGAGTGTAGGGTATAGAGTGTAGAGTGTAGGGATTAGAGTGTAGGGTATAGAGTGTAGAGTGTAGGGTATAGAGTGTAGGGTATAGAGTGTACGGTATAGAGTGTTGGGCTATAGAGTGTAGGGAATAGAGTATAGGGTATAGAGTGTAGGGTATAGAGTGTAGGGTATACAGTGTAGGGTATACAGTGTAGAGTGTAGGGTATAGAGTGTAGGGTATAGAGTGTAGGGTATAGAGTGTAGGATATAGAGTGTAGAGTGTAGGGTATAGAGTGTAGAGTTTAGGGTATAGAGTGTAGGGTATAGAGTGTAGGGTTTAGAGTGTATGGTATAGAGTGTAGGGTATAGAGTGTAGAGTGTAGGGTATAGAGTGTAGGATATAGAGTGTAGGGTATAGAGTGTATGGTATAGAGTGTACGGTATAGAGTGTGGAGTGTAGGGTATAGAGTGTAGGGTATAGATTGTAGGGTATAGAGTGTATTGTATAGGGTATAGAGTGTATGGTGTAGAGTGTAGGGTATAGAGTGTATAGTGTAGGGTATTGAGTGTAGGGTATAGAGTGTAGGGTATAGAGTGTAGAGTGTAGGGTATAGAGTGTATGGTATAGAGTGTAGGGTATAGAGTGTATGGTATAGAGTGTAGGGTATAGAGTGTAGAGTGTAGGGTATTGAGTGTAGTGTATAGAGTGTAGGGTATAGAGTGTAGAGTGTAGGGTATAGAGTTTAGAGTATAGAGTGTATGGTATAGAGTGTAGAGTGTAGGGTATAGAGTGTATAGTGTAGGGTATAGAGTTTAGGGTATAGAGTGTAGGGTATAGAGTGTATGGTATAGAGTGTAGGGAATAGAGTGTAGAGTGTAGGGTATAGAGTGTATGGTATAGAGTGTAGGGTATAGAGTGTGGAGTATAGAATGTAGGGTATAGAGTGTAGGGTATAGAGTGTAGGGTATAGAGTGTAAGGTATAGAGTGTAGGGAATAGAGTGTAGAGTGTAGGGTATAGAGTGTATGGTATAGAGTGTAGGGTATAGAGTGTAGAGGGTAGGGTATAGAGTGTAGGGTATAGAGTGTAGGGTGTAGAGTGTAGGGTATAGAGTGTAGGGTATAAAGTGTAGAGTGTAGGGTATAGAGTGTAGGGTATAGAGTGTAGGGTATAGAGTGTAGGGTATAAAGTGTAGAGTGTAGGGTATAGAGTGTAGGGTATAGAGTGTAGGGTATAGAGTGTAGAGTGTAGGATATAGAGTGTAGAGTGTAGGGTATAGAGTGTAGATTGTAGGGTATAGAGTGTAGAGTGTAGGGTATAGGGTGTAGGGTATAGAGTGTATTGTATAGAGTGTAGGGTATAGAGTGTAGGGTATAGAGTGTAGAGTGTAGGGATTAGAGTGTAGGGTATAGAGTGTAGGGTATAGAGTGTAGAGTGTAGGGTATAGAGTGTACGGTATAGAGTGTTGGGCTATAGAGTGTAGGGTATAGAGTGTAGGGTATAGAGTGTAGGGTATAGAGTGTAGGGTATACAGTGTAGGGTATAAAGTGTAGAGTGTAGGGTATAGAGTGTAGGGTATAGAGTGTAGGGTTTAGAGTGTATGGTATAGAGTGTAGGGTATAGAGTTTAGAGTGTAGGGTGTAGAGTGTATGGTATAGAGTGTAGGGTATAGAGTGTATGGTATAGAGTGTACGGTATAGAGTGTAGAGTGTAGGGTATAGAGTGTAGGGTATAAAGTGTAGGGTATAGATTGTAGGGTATAGAGTGTAGAATGTAGGGTATAGAGTATAGGGTATAGAGTGTATGGTGTAGAGTGTAGGGTATAGAGTGTATAGTGTAGGGTATAGAGTGTAGGGTTTAGAGTGTAGGGTATAGAGTGTAGGGTATAGAGTGTAGAGTGTAGGGTATAGAGTGTATGGTATAGAGTGTAGGGTATAGAGTGTAGGGTATAGAGTGTAGGGTATAGAGTGTAGGGTATAGAGTGTAGGGTATAGAGTGTAGAGTGTAGGGTATAGAGTTTAGGGTATAGAGTGTATGGTATAGAGTGTAGAGTATAGGGTATACAGTGTATAGTGTAGGGTATAGAGTGTAGGGTATAGATTGTAGGGTATAGAGTGTATGGTATAGAGTGTAGGGAATAGAGTGTAGAGTGTAGGGTATAGAGTGTATGGTATAGAGTGTAGGGTATAGAGTGTAGAGTATAGAGTGTAGGGTATAGAGTGTAGGGTATAGAGTGTAGGGTATAGAATGTATGGTATAGAGTGTAGGGAATAGAGTGTAGAGTGTAGGGTATAGAGAGTATGGTGTAGAGTGTAGGGTATAGAGTGTATAGTGTAGGGTATAGAGTGCAGGGTATAAAGTGTATGGAATAGAGTGTACGGAATATAGTGTACGGTATAGAGTGTAGAGTGTAGGGTATAGAGTGTAGGGTATAGAGCGTAGGGTGTAGGGTATAGATTGTAGGGTATAGAGTGTAGGGTATAGAGTGTAGAGTGTAGGGTATAGAGTGCATGGTATAGAGTGTAGGGTGTAGAGTGTATGGTATAGAGTGTACAGTATAGAGTGTATGGTATAGAGTGTAGAGTGTAGGGTATAGAGTGTATAGTGTAGGTTATAGAGTGTAGGGTATAGAGTGTAGGGTATAGAGTGTAGGGTATTGAGTGTAGAGTGTAGGGTATAGAGTGTAGGGTATAGAGTGTAGAGTGTAGGGTATAGAGTGTAGGGTATAGAGTGTAGAGTGTAGGGTATAGAGTGTACGGTATAGAGTGTTGGGCTATAGAGTGTAGGGTATAGAGTGTAGGGTATAGAGTGTAGGGTATAGAGTGTAGGGTATACAGTGTAGGGTATAAAGTGTAGAGTGTAGGGTATAGAGTGTAGGGTATAGAGTGTAGGGTTTAGAGTGTATGGTATAGAGTGTAGGGTATAGAGTTTAGAGTGTAGGGTGTAGAGTGTATGGTATAGAGTGTAGGGTATAGAGTGTATGGTATAGAGTGTACGGTATAGAGTGTAGAGTGTAGGGTATAGAGTGTAGGGTATAAAGTGTAGGGTATAGATTGTAGGGTATAGAGTGTAGAATGTAGGGTATAGAGTATAGGGTATAGAGTGTATGGTGTAGAGTGTAGGGTATAGAGTGTATAGTGTAGGGTATAGAGTGTAGGGTTTAGAGTGTAGGGTATAGAGTGTAGGGTATAGAGTGTAGAGTGTAGGGTATAGAGTGTATGGTATAGAGTGTAGGGTATAGAGTGTAGGGTATAGAGTGTAGGGTATAGAGTGTAGGGTATAGAGTGTAGGGTATAGAGTGTAGAGTGTAGGGTATAGAGTTTAGGGTATAGAGTGTATGGTATAGAGTGTAGAGTATAGGGTATACAGTGTATAGTGTAGGGTATAGAGTGTAGGGTATAGATTGTAGGGTATAGAGTGTATGGTATAGAGTGTAGGGAATAGAGTGTAGAGTGTAGGGTATAGAGTGTATGGTATAGAGTGTAGGGTATAGAGTGTAGAGTATAGAGTGTAGGGTATAGAGTGTAGGGTATAGAGTGTAGGGTATAGAATGTATGGTATAGAGTGTAGGGAATAGAGTGTAGAGTGTAGGGTATAGAGAGTATGGTGTAGAGTGTAGGGTATAGAGTGTATAGTGTAGGGTATAGAGTGCAGGGTATAAAGTGTATGGAATAGAGTGTACGGAATATAGTGTACGGTATAGAGTGTAGAGTGTAGGGTATAGAGTGTAGGGTATAGAGCGTAGGGTGTAGGGTATAGATTGTAGGGTATAGAGTGTAGGGTATAGAGTGTAGAGTGTAGGGTATAGAGTGCATGGTATAGAGTGTAGGGTGTAGAGTGTATGGTATAGAGTGTACAGTATAGAGTGTATGGTATAGAGTGTAGAGTGTAGGGTATAGAGTGTAAGGTATAGAGTGTAGGGTGTAGAGTGTATGGTATAGAGTGTAGGGTACAGAGTGTAGAGTGTAGGGTATAGAGTGTTGGGTATAGAGTGTAGGGTATAGAGTATATGGTATAGAGTGTACGGTATAGAATGTATGATATAGAGTGTATGGTATATAGTGTAGGGTATAGAGTGTTTGGTATAGAGTGTAAGGTATAGAGTGTAGAGAGTAGGGTATAGATTTTAGAGTGTAGGGTATAGAGTGTAGGGTATAGAGTGTATGGAATAGAGTGTACGATATAGAGTGTAGGGTGTAGAGTGTAGGGTATAGAGTGTAGAGTGTGGGGTATAGAGTGTAGAGTGTAGGGTATAGAGTGTATGATATAGAGTGTAGGGTATAGAGTGTATGGTATAGATTGCAGGGTATAGAGTGTAGGGTATAGAGTGTAGGGTATAGAGTGTAGAGTGTAGGGTATAGAGTGTAGGGTTTAGAGTGTAGGGTATAGAGTGTAGGGTATAGAGTGTAGAGTGTAGGGTATAGAGTGTATGGTATAGAGTGTAGGGTATAGAGTGTAGGGTATAGAGTGTAGGGTATAGAGTGTAGGGTATAGAGTGTAGGGTATAGAGTGTAGAGTGTAGGGTATAGAGTTTAGGGTATAGAGTGTATGGTATAGAGTGTAGAGTATAGGGTATACAGTGTATAGTGTAGGGTATAGAGTGTAGGGTATAGATTGTAGGGTATAGAGTGTATGGTATAGAGTGTAGGGAATAGAGTGTAGAGTGTAGGGTATAGAGTGTATGGTATAGAGTGTAGGGTATAGAGTGTAGAGTATAGAGTGTAGGGTATAGAGTGTAGGGTATAGAGTGTAGGGTATAGAATGTATGGTATAGAGTGTAGGGAATAGAGTGTAGAGTGTAGGGTATAGAGAGTATGGTGTAGAGTGTAGGGTATAGAGTGTATAGTGTAGGGTATAGAGTGCAGGGTATAAAGTGTATGGAATAGAGTGTACGGAATATAGTGTACGGTATAGAGTGTAGAGTGTAGGGTATAGAGTGTAGGGTATAGAGCGTAGGGTGTAGGGTATAGATTGTAGGGTATAGAGTGTAGGGTATAGAGTGTAGAGTGTAGGGTATAGAGTGCATGGTATAGAGTGTAGGGTGTAGAGTGTATGGTATAGAGTGTACAGTATAGAGTGTATGGTATAGAGTGTAGAGTGTAGGGTATAGAGTGTAAGGTATAGAGTGTAGGGTGTAGAGTGTATAGTATAGAGTGTAGGGTACAGAGTGTAGAGTGTAGGGTATAGAGTGTTGGGTATAGAGTGTAGGGTATAGAGTATATGGTATAGAGTGTACGGTATAGAATGTATGATATAGAGTGTATGGTATATAGTGTAGGGTATAGAGTGTTTGGTATAGAGTGTAAGGTATAGAGTGTAGAGAGTAGGGTATAGATTTTAGAGTGTAGGGTATAGAGTGTAGGGTATAGAGTGTATGGAATAGAGTGTACGATATAGAGTGTAGGGTGTAGAGTGTAGGGTATAGAGTGTAGAGTGTGGGGTATAGAGTGTAGAGTGTAGGGTATAGAGTGTATGATATAGAGTGTAGGGTATAGAGTGTAGAGTATAGAGTGTAGGGTATAGAGTGTAGGGTATAGAGTGTAGGGTATAGAATGTATGGTATAGAGTGTAGGGAATAGAGTGTAGAGTGTAGGGTATAGAGAGTATGGTGTAGAGTGTAGGGTATAGAGTGTATAGTGTAGGGTATAGAGTGCAGGGTATAAAGTGTATGGAATAGAGTGTACGGAATATAGTGTACGGTATAGAGTGTAGAGTGTAGGGTATAGAGTGTAGGGTATAGAGCGTAGGGTGTAGGGTATAGATTGTAGGGTATAGAGTGTAGGGTATAGAGTGTAGAGTGTAGGGTATGGAGTGCATGGTATAGAGTGTAGGGTGTAGAGTGTATGGTATAGAGTGTACAGTATAGAGTGTATGGTATAGAGTGTAGAGTGTAGGGTATAGAGTGTAAGGTATAGAGTGTAGGGTGTAGAGGGTATAGTATAGAGTGTAGGGTACAGAGTGTAGAGTGTAGGGTATAGAGTGTAGGGTATAGAGTGTAGGGTATAGAGTATATGGTATAGAGTGTACGGTATAGAATGTATGATATAGAGTGTATGGTATATAGTGTAGGGTATAGAGTGTTTGGTATAGAGTGTAAGGTATAGAGTGTAGAGAGTAGGGTATAGATTTTAGAGTGTAGGGTATAGAGTGTAGGGTATAGAGTGTATGGAATAGAGTGTACGATATAGAGTGTAGGGTGTAGAGTGTAGGGTATAGAGTGTAGAGTGTGGGGTATAGAGTGTAGAGTGTAGGGTATAGAGTGTATGATATAGAGTGTAGGGTATAGAGTGTATGGTATAGATTGCAGGGTATAGAGTGTAGGGTATAGAGTGTAGGGTATAGAGTGTAGAGTGTAGGGTATAGAGTGTAGGGTATAGAGTGAAGAGTGTAGGGTGTAGAAAGTAAGGTATAGTGTGTAGGGTATAGAGTATAGAGTGTAGGGTATAGAGTGTAGATTGTATGGTATAGAGTGTAGGGTATAGAGTGTATAGTGTAGGGTATAGAGTGTAGAGTGTAGGGTATAGAGTGTATGGTATAGATTGTAGGGTATAGAGTGTAGGGTATAGAGTGAAGAGTGTAGGGTGTAGAAAGTAGGGTATAGTGTGTAGGGTATAGAGTATAGAGTGTAGGGTATAGAGTGTAGATTGTATGGTATAGAGTGTAGGGTATAGAGTGTATAGTGTAGGGTATAGAGTGTAGAGTGTAGGGTATAGAGTGTAGGGTATAGAGTGTAGGGTATAGAGTATATAGTGTAGGATATAGAGTGTAGGGTATAGAGTGTAGGGTATAGATTGTAGGGTATAGAGTGTAGGGTATAGAGTGTAGGGTATAGAGTATATAGTGTAGGGTATAGAGTGTAGGGTATAGAGTGTAGGGTATAGAGTGTAGGGTATAGAGTGTAGGGTATAAAGTGTAGAGTGTAGGGTATAGAGTGTAGGGTATAGAGTGTAGGGTATAGAGTGTAGGGTATAGGGTGTAGAGTGTAGGGTATAGAGTGTAAGGTATAGAGTGTAGGGTATAGAGTGCATGTTATAGAGTGTAGGGTATAGAGTGTAGGGTATTGAGTGTAGGGTATAAAGTGTAGAGTGTAGGGTATAGAGTGTAGGGTTTAGAGTGTATGTTATAGAGTGTAGGGTATAGAGTGTAGAGTGTAGGATATAGAGTGTAGAGTGTAGGGTATAGAGTGTAGGGTATATAGTGTAGGGTATAGAGTGTAGGGTATAGAGTGTAGGGTATAGAGTGTATGGTATAGAGTGTAGGGTATAGAGTGTAGAAAGTAGGGTATAGTGTGTAGGGTATAGAGTGTAGAGTGTAGTGTACAGAGTGTAGGGTATAGAGTGTAGATTGTATGGTATAGAGTGTAGGGTATAGAGTGTATAGTGTAGTCTATAGAGTGTAGAGTGTAGGGTATAGAGTGTAGGGTATAGAGTGTTGGGATATAGAGTGTAGGGTATAGAGTGTCGGGTATAGAGTGTAGGGTATAGATTGTAGGGTAAAGAGTGTAGGGTATAGAGTGTAGGGTATACAGTATAGTGTAGGGTATAGAGTGTAGGGTATAGAGTGTAGAGTGTAGGATATAGAGTGTAGGGTATAGAGTGTAGGGTATAGAGTGTAGGGTATATAGTGTAGAGTGTAGGGTATAGAGTGTAGGGTATAGAGTGTAGAGTGTAGGGTGTAGAGTGGAGAGTGTAGGGTATAGAGTGTAAGGTATAGAGTGTAGGGTATAGAGTGTATGTTATAGAGTGTAGGGTATAGAGTGTAGAGTGTAGGGTATAGAGTGTAGGGTATAGAGTGTAGAAAGTAGGGTATAGTGTGTAGGGTATAGAGTGTAGGGTATAGAGTGTATGGTATAGAGTGTAGAGTGTAGGGTATAGAGTGTAGAAAGTAGGGTATAGTGTGTAGGGTATAGAGTGTAGAGTGTAGGGTATAGAGTGTAGGGTATAGAGTGTAGATTGTATGGTATAGAGTGTAGGGTATAGAGTGTAGAGTGTAGGGTATAGAGTGTAGGTTATAGAGCGTTGGGATATAGAGTGTATGTTATAGAGTGTAGGGTATAGAGTGTAGAGTGTAGGGTATAGAGTGTAGGGTATAGAGTGTAGGGTATAGAGTGTAGGGTATAAAGTGTAGAGTGTAGGGTTTAGATTGTATGTTATAGAGTGTAGGGTATAGAGTGTAGAGTGTAGGATATAGAGTGTAGAGTGTAGGGTATAGAGTGTAGGGTATATAGTGTAGGGTATAGAGTGTAGGGTATAGAGTGTAGGGTATAGAGTGCATGGTATAGAGTGTAGAGTGTAGGGTATAGAGTGTAGAAAGTAGGGTATAGTGTGTAGGGTATAGAGTGTAGAGTGTAGGGTATAGAGTGTAGGGTATAGAGTGTAGATTGTATGGTATAGAGTGTAGGGTATAGAGTGTATAGTGTAGGGTATAGAGTGTAGAGTGTAGGGTATAGAGTGTAGGGTATAGAGTGTTGGGATATAGAGTGTAGGGTATAGAGTGTCGGGTATAGAGTGTAGGGTATAGATTGTAGGGTAAAGAGTGTAGGGTATAGAGTGTAGGGTATACAGTATAGTGTAGGGTATAGAGTGTAGGGTATAGAGTGTAGAGTGTAGGGTCTAGAGTGTAGGGTATAGAGTGTAGGGTATAGAGTGTAGGGTATAACGTGTAGAGTGTAGGGTATAGAGTGTAGGGTATAGAGTGTAGAGTGTAGGGTGGAGAGTGGAGAGTGTAGGGTATAGAGTGTAAGGTATAGAGTGTAGGGTATAAAGTGTGTGTTATAGAGTGTAGGGTATAGAGTGTAGAGTGTAGGGTATAGAGTGTAGGATATAGAGTGTAGAGTGTAGGGTATAGAGTGTAGAAAGTAGGGTATAGTGTGTAGGGTATAGAGTGTAGAGTGTAGGGTATAGAGTGTAGGGTATAGAGTGTAGAGAGTAGGGTATATATTTTAGAGTGTAGAGTGTAGGGTATAGAGTGTAGGGTATAGAGTGTATGGAATAGAGTGTATGGTATAGAGTGTAGGGTGTAGAGTGTAGGGTATAGAGTGTAGAGTGTGGGGTATAGAGTGTAGAGTGTAGGGTATAGAGTGTATGATATAGAGTGTAGGGTATAGAGTGTATGGTATAGATTGCAGGGTATAGAGTGTAGGGTATAGAGTGTAGGGTATAGAGTGTAGAGTGTAGGGTATAGAGTGTAGGGTATAGAGTGTATGGTATAGAGTGTATGGTATAGATTGTAGGGTATAGAGTGTAGGGTATAGAGTGTAGAATGTAGGGTATAGAGTGTAGAAAGTAGGGTATAGTGTGTAGGGTATAGAGTGTAGAGTGTAGGGTATAGAGTGTAGGGTATAGAGTGTAGATTGTATGGTATAGAGTGTAGGGTATAGAGTGTATAGTGTAGGGTATAGAGTGTAGAGTGTAGGTTATAGAGTGTAGGGTATAGAGTGCTGGGATATAGAGTGTAGGGTATAGAGTGTAGGGTATAGAGTGTAGGGTATAGATTGTAATGTATAGAGTGTAGGGTATAGAGTGTAGGGTATAGAGTATATAGTGTAGGGTATAGAGTGTAGAGTATAGAGTGTAGGGTATAGAGTGTAGGGTATAGAGTGTAGGGTATAGAGTGTAGGGTATAAAGTGTAGAGTGTAGGGTATAGAGTGTAGGGTATAGAGTGTAGGGTATAGAGTGTAGAGTGTAGGGTGTAGAGTGTAGAGTGTAGGGTATAGAGTGTAAGGTATAGAGTGTAGGGTATAGAGTGTATGTTATAGAGTGTAGGGTATAGAGTGTAGAGTGTAGGGTATAGAGTGTAGGGTATAGAGTGTAGGGTATAGAGTGTAGGGTATAAAGTGTAGAGTGTAGGGTTTAGATTGTATGTTATAGAGTGTAGGGTATAGAGTGTAGAGTGTAGGATATAGAGTGTAGAGTGTAGGGTATAGAGTGTAGGGTATATAGTGTAGGGTATAGAGTGTAGGGTATAGAGTGTAGGGTATAGAGTGCAAGGTATAGAGTGTAGAGTGTAGGGTATAGAGTGTAGAAAGTAGGGTATAGTGTGTAGGGTATAGAGTGTAGAGTGTAGGGTATAGAGTGTAGGGTATAGAGTGTAGATTGTATGGTATAGAGTGTAGGGTATAGAGTGTATAGTGTAGGGTATAGAGTGTAGAGTGTAGGGTATAGAGTGTAAGGTATAGAGTGTAGGGTATAAAGTGTATGTTATAGAGTGTAGGGTATAGAGTGTAGAGTGTAGGGTATAGAGTGTAGGGTATAGAGTGTAGAGTGTAGGGTATAGAGTGTAGAAAGTAGGGTATAGTGTGTAGGGTATAGAGTGTAGAGTGTAGGGTATAGAGTGTAGGGTATAGAGTGTAGAGAGTAGGGTATATATTTTAGAGTGTAGAGTGTAGGGTATAGATTGTAGGGTATAGAGTGTATGGAATAGAGTGTATGGTATAGAGTGTAGGGTGTAGAGTGTAGGGTATAGAGTGTAGAGTGTGGGGTATAGAGTGTAGAGTGTAGGGTATAGAGTGTATGATATAGAGTGTAGGGTATAGAGTGTATGGTATAGATTGCAGGGTATAGAGTGTAGGGTATAGAGTGTAGGGTATAGAGTGTAGAGTGTAGGGTATAGAGTGTAGGGTATAGAGTGTATGGTATAGAGTGTATGGTATAGATTGTAGGGTATAGAGTGTAGGGTATAGAGTGTAGAATGTAGGGTATAGAGTGTAGAAAGTAGGGTATAGTGTGTAGGGTATAGAGTGTAGAGTGTAGGGTATAGAGTGTAGGGTATAGAGTGTAGATTGTATGGTATAGAGTGTAGGGTATAGAGTGTATAGTGTAGGGTATAGAGTGTAGAGTGTAGGGTATAGAGTGTAGGGTATAGAGTGTTGGGATATAGAGTGTAGGGTATAGAGTGTAGGGTATAGAGTGTAGGGTATAGATTGTAGGGTATAGAGTGTAGGGTATAGAGTGTAGGGTATAGAGTATATAGTGTAGGGTATAGAGTGTAGGGTATAGAGTGTAGGGTATAGAGTGTAGGGTATAGAGTGTAGGGTATAGAGTGTAGGATATAAAGTGTAGAGTGTAGGGTATAGAGTGTAGGGTATAGAGTGTAGGGTATAGAGTGTAGAGTGTAGGGTGTAGAGTGTAGAGTGTAGGGTATAGAGTGTAAGGTATAGAGTGTAGGGTATAGAGTGTATGTTATAGAGTGTAGGGTATAGAGTGTAGAGTGTAGGGTATAGAGTGTAGGGTATAGAGTGTAGGGTATAGAGTGTAGGGTATAAAGTGTAGAGTGTAGGGTTTAGATTGTATGTTATAGAGTGTAGGGTATAGAGTGTAGAGTGTAGGATATAGAGTGTAGAGTGTAGGGTATAGAGTGTAGGGTATATAGTGTAGGGTATAGAGTGTAGGGTATAGAGTGTAGGGTATAGAGTGCATGGTATAGAGTGTAGAGTGTAGGGTATAGAGTGTAGAAAGTAGGGTATAGTGTGTAGGGTATAGAGTGTAGAGTGTAGGGTATAGAGTGTAGGGTATAGAGTGTAGATTGTATGGTATAGAGTGTAGGGTATAGAGTGTATAGTGTAGGGTATAGAGTGTAGAGTGTAGGGTATAGAGTGTAGGGTATAGAGTGTTGGGATATAGAGTGTAGGGTATAGAGTGTCGGGTATAGAGTGTAGGGTATAGATTGTAGGGTAAAGAGTGTAGGGTATAGAGTGTAGGGTATACAGTATAGTGTAGGGTATAGAGTGTAGGGTATAGAGTGTAGAGTGTAGGGTCTAGAGTGTAGGGTATAGAGTGTAGGGTATAACGTGTAGAGTGTAGGGTATAGAGTGTAGGGTATAGAGTGTAGAGTGTAGGGTGTAGAGTGGAGAGTGTAGGGTATAGAGTGTAAGGTATAGAGTGTAGGGTATAAAGTGTATGTTATAGAGTGTAGGGTATAGAGTGTAGAGTGTAGGGTATAGAGTGTAGGGTATAGAGTGTAGAGTGTAGGGTATAGAGTTTAGAAAGTAGGGTATAGTGTGTAGGGTATAGAGTGTAGAGTGTAGGGTATAGAGTGTAGGGTATAGAGTGTAGATTGTGTGGTATAGAGTGTAGGGTATAGAGTGTATAGTATACAGACAAAAACTGGCACTACGGACGTACCTAGAAATGAAAATATCCCTCTTATACAGCATGCCCATGGCATACCACCAGGGACAAAACGGGACCAAAACTCCCTAAGAATATAATAAACCTACAGAGAACAGGGAGCAAAAATGCCCCAAGAATGGATCTAATACAAAAAGTAATCATATAAAAATATGTAAATTTTATTAGAAAACAAAATATAAGACAAAACAAATAAATACAGAAGTATGGTGATGATAGACAAGAAGAACAATTCTATGGGCATATGTACAAACACATTGGCGCGACCAGACAATGCCAAATAAAGTGACATATGCATAGGGTAGGTAGCCCACACTTGTGTGCTACCAGCGGGACATGTAATGGGACAGACAAGGTGGCTATGCTACCGCAGCCCTACAAAAACCCCCCGGGAGCAGTGCCTTTTAATGGGGGGGCAGAGTATAGCAGCAGCATATACATATGTAAAATATCAGGGTAATGTAGACACACCAAGCATGATACCATCAATTAGTGCCTCCATGGAATAAAGCAATCGTTACAACTCTAGTATGCCCACAAACATTAATCGCCGTCCCAATGCTTACCCATGTCGTATAGATGCCCAAAGAAGAAGTGTCCTCCTAGAAGCCCCGACGCGCGTTTCGCGTATAATTTTGCTTCCTCGGGGGACAGCCCCCCGAGGAAGCAAAATTATACGCGAAACGCGCGTCGGGGCTTCTAGGAGGACACTTCTTCTTTGGGCATCTATACGACATGGGTAAGCATTGGGACGGCGATTAATGTTTGTGGGCATACTAGAGTTGTAACGATTGCTTTATTCCATGGAGGCACTAATTGATGGTATCATGCTTGGTGTGTCTACATTACCCTGATATTTTACATATGTATATGCTGCTGCTATACTCTGCCCCCCCATTAAAAGGCACTGCTCCCGGGGGGTTTTTGTAGGGCTGCGGTAGCATAGCCACCTTGTCTGTCCCATTACATGTCCCGCTGGTAGCACACAAGTGCGGGCTACCTACCCTATGCATATGTCACTTTATTTGGCATTGTCTGGTCGCGCCAATGTGTTTGTACATATGCCCATAGAATTGTTCTTCTTGTCTATCATCACCATACCTCTGTATTTATTTGTTTTGTCTTATATTTTGTTTTCTAATAAAATTTACATATTTTTATATGATTACTTTTTGTATTAGATCCATTCTTGGGGCATTTTTGCTCCCTGTTCTCTGTAGGTTTATTATAGAGTGTATAGTGTAGGGTATAGAGTGTAGAGTGTAGGGTATAGAGTGTAGGGTATAGAGTGTTGGGATATAGAGTGTAGGGTATAGAGTGTAGGGTATAGAGTGTAGGGTATAGATTGTAGGGTATAGAGTGTAGGGTATAGAGTGTAGGGTATAGAGTATATAGTGTAGGGTATAGAGTGTACGGTATAGAGTGTAGAGTGTAGGGTATAGAGTGTAGGGTATAGAGTGTAGGGTATAGAGTGTAGAGTGTAGGGTGTAGAGTGGAGAGTGTAGGGTATAGAGTGTAAGGTATAGAGTGTAGGGTATAGAGTGTATGTTATAGAGTGTAGGATATAGAGTGTAGGGTATAGAGTGTAGGGTATAGAGTGTAGGGTATAGAGTGTAGGGTATAAAGTGTAGAGTGTAGGGTATAGAGTGTAGGGTTTAGAGTGTATGTTATAGAGTGTAGGGTATAGAGTGTAGGGTATAGAGTGTAAGGTATAGAGTGTAGGGTATAGAGTGTAGAGTGTAGGGTATAGAGTGTAGGGTATAGAGTGTAGAGTGTAGGGTATAGAGTGTATGGTATAGAGTGTAGGGTGTAGAGTGTATGGTATAGAGTGTAGGGTATAGAGTGTAGGGTATAGAGTGTAGGGTATAGAGTGTAGAGTGTAGGGTATATAGTGTAGGGTATAGAGTATAGAGTGTAGGGTATAGAGTGTAGGGTATAGAGTGTAGAGTGTAGGGTATAGAGTGTAGAGTGTAGGGTATAGAGTGTAGGGTATAGAGTGTATGGTATAGAGTGTAGGGTATAGAGTGTAGGGTATAGAGTGTAGAGTGTAGGGATTAGAGTGTAGGGTATAGAGTGTAGAGTGTAGGGTATAGAGTGTAGGGTATAGAGTGTACGGTATAGAGTGTTGGGCTATAGAGTGTAGGGAATAGAGTATAGGGTATAGAGTGTAGGGTATAGAGTGTAGGGTATACAGTGTAGGGTATACAGTGTAGAGTGTAGGGTATAGAGTGTAGGGTATAGAGTGTAGGGTATAGAGTGTAGGATATAGAGTGTAGAGTGTAGGGTATAGAGTGTAGAGTTTAGGGTATAGAGTGTAGGGTATAGAGTGTAGGGTTTAGAGTGTATGGTATAGAGTGTAGGGTATAGAGTGTAGAGTGTAGGGTATAGAGTGTAGGATATAGAGTGTAGGGTATAGAGTGTATGGTATAGAGTGTACGGTATAGAGTGTAGAGTGTAGGGTATAGAGTGTAGGGTATAGATTGTAGGGTATAGAGTGTATTGTATAGGGTATAGAGTGTATGGTGTAGAGTGTAGGGTATAGAGTGTATAGTGTAGGGTATTGAGTGTAGGGTATAGAGTGTAGGGTATAGAGTGTAGAGTGTAGGGTATAGAGTGTATGGTATAGAGTGTAGGGTATAGAGTGTATGGTATAGAGTGTAGGGTATAGAGTGTAGAGTGTAGGGTATAGAGTGTAGTGTATAGAGTGTAGGGTATAGAGTGTAGAGTGTAGGGTATAGAGTTTAGAGTATAGAGTGTATGGTATAGAGTGTAGAGTGTAGGGTATAGAGTGTATAGTGTAGGGTATAGAGTTTAGGGTATAGAGTGTAGGGTATAGAGTGTATGGTATAGAGTGTAGGGAATAGAGTGTAGAGTGTAGGGTATAGAGTGTATGGTATAGAGTGTAGGGTATAGAGTGTAGAGTATAGAATGTAGGGTATAGAGTGTAGGGTATAGAGTGTAGGGTATAGAGTGTAGGGTATAGAGTGTAAGGTATAGAGTGTAGGGAATAGAGTGTAGAGTGTAGGGTATAGAGTGTATGGTATAGAGTGTAGGGTATAGAGTGTAGAGGGTAGGGTATAGAGTGTAGGGTATAGAGTGTAGGGTGTAGAGTGTAGGGTATAGAGTGTAGGGTATAAAGTGTAGAGTGTAGGGTATAGAGTGTAGGGTATAGAGTGTAGGGTATAGAGTGTAGGGTATAAAGTGTAGAGTGTAGGGTATAGAGTGTAGGGTATAGAGTGTAGGGTATAGAGTGTAGAGTGTAGGATATAGAGTGTAGAGTGTAGGGTATAGAGTGTAGATTGTAGGGTATAGAGTGTAGAGTGTAGGGTATAGGGTGTAGGGTATAGAGTGTATTGTATAGAGTGTAGGGTATAGAGTGTAGGGTATAGAGTGTAGAGTGTAGGGATTAGAGTGTAGGGTATAGAGTGTAGGGTATAGAGTGTAGAGTGTAGGGTATAGAGTGTACGGTATAGAGTGTTGGGCTATAGAGTGTAGGGTATAGAGTGTAGGGTATAGAGTGTAGGGTATAGAGTGTAGGGTATACAGTGTAGGGTATAAAGTGTAGAGTGTAGGGTATAGAGTGTAGGGTATAGAGTGTAGGGTTTAGAGTGTATGGTATAGAGTGTAGGGTATAGAGTTTAGAGTGTAGGGTGTAGAGTGTATGGTATAGAGTGTAGGGTATAGAGTGTATGGTATAGAGTGTACGGTATAGAGTGTAGAGTGTAGGGTATAGAGTGTAGGGTATAAAGTGTAGGGTATAGATTGTAGGGTATAGAGTGTAGAATGTAGGGTATAGAGTATAGGGTATAGAGTGTATGGTGTAGAGTGTAGGGTATAGAGTGTATAGTGTAGGGTATAGAGTGTAGGGTTTAGAGTGTAGGGTATAGAGTGTAGGGTATAGAGTGTAGAGTGTAGGGTATAGAGTGTATGGTATAGAGTGTAGGGTATAGAGTGTAGGGTATAGAGTGTAGGGTATAGAGTGTAGGGTATAGAGTGTAGGGTATAGAGTGTAGAGTGTAGGGTATAGAGTTTAGGGTATAGAGTGTATGGTATAGAGTGTAGAGTATAGGGTATACAGTGTATAGTGTAGGGTATAGAGTGTAGGGTATAGATTGTAGGGTATAGAGTGTATGGTATAGAGTGTAGGGAATAGAGTGTAGAGTGTAGGGTATAGAGTGTATGGTATAGAGTGTAGGGTATAGAGTGTAGAGTATAGAGTGTAGGGTATAGAGTGTAGGGTATAGAGTGTAGGGTATAGAATGTATGGTATAGAGTGTAGGGAATAGAGTGTAGAGTGTAGGGTATAGAGAGTATGGTGTAGAGTGTAGGGTATAGAGTGTATAGTGTAGGGTATAGAGTGCAGGGTATAAAGTGTATGGAATAGAGTGTACGGAATATAGTGTACGGTATAGAGTGTAGAGTGTAGGGTATAGAGTGTAGGGTATAGAGCGTAGGGTGTAGGGTATAGATTGTAGGGTATAGAGTGTAGGGTATAGAGTGTAGAGTGTAGGGTATAGAGTGCATGGTATAGAGTGTAGGGTGTAGAGTGTATGGTATAGAGTGTACAGTATAGAGTGTATGGTATAGAATGTAGAGTGTAGGGTATAGAGTGTAAGGTATAGAGTGTAGGGTGTAGAGTGTATAGTATAGAGTGTAGGGTACAGAGTGTAGAGTGTAGGGTATAGAGTGTTGGGTATAGAGTGTAGGGTATAGAGTATATGGTATAGAGTGTACGGTATAGAATGTATGATATAGAGTGTATGGTATATAGTGTAGGGTATAGAGTGTTTGGTATAGAGTGTAAGGTATAGAGTGTAGAGAGTAGGGTATAGATTTTAGAGTGTAGGGTATAGAGTGTAGGGTATAGAGTGTATGGAATAGAGTGTACGATATAGAGTGTAGGGTGTAGAGTGTAGGGTATAGAGTGTAGAGTGTGGGGTATAGAGTGTAGAGTGTAGGGTATAGAGTGTATGATATAGAGTGTAGGGTATAGAGTGTATGGTATAGATTGCAGGGTATAGAGTGTAGGGTATAGAGTGTAGGGTATAGAGTGTAGAGTGTAGGGTATAGAGTGTAGGGTATAGAGTGAAGAGTGTAGGGTGTAGAAAGTAGGGTATAGTGTGTAGGGTATAGAGTATAGAGTGTAGGGTATAGAGTGTAGATTGTATGGTATAGAGTGTAGGGTATAGAGTGTATAGTGTAGGGTATAGAGTGTAGAGTGTAGGGTATAGAGTGTATGGTATAGATTGTAGGGTATAGAGTGTAGGGTATAGAGTGAAGAGTGTAGGGTGTAGAAAGTAGGGTATAGTGTGTAGGGTATAGAGTATAGAGTGTAGGGTATAGAGTGTAGATTGTATGGTATAGAGTGTAGGGTAAAGAGTGTATAGTGTAGGGTATAGAGTGTAGAGTGTAGGGTATAGAGTGTAGGGTATAGAGTGTAGGGTATAGAGTGTAGGGTATAGAGTATATAGTGTAGGATATAGAGTGTAGGGTATAGAGTGTAGGGTATAGATTGTAGGGTATAGAGTGTAGGGTATAGAGTGTAGGGTATAGAGTATATAGTGTAGGGTATAGAGTGTAGGGTATAGAGTGTAGGGTATAGAGTGTAGGGTATAGAGTGTAGGGTATAAAGTGTAGAGTGTAGGGTATAGAGTGTAGGGTATAGAGTGTAGGGTATAGAGTGTAGGGTATAGATTGTAGAGTGTAGGGTGTAGAGTGTAGGGTATAGAGTGTAAGGTATAGAGTGTAGGGTATAGAGTGTATGTTATAGAGTGTAGGGTATAGAGTGTAGAGTGTAGGATATAGAGTGTAGAGTGTAGGGTATAGAGTGTAGGGTATATAGTGTAGGGTATAGAGTGTAGGGTATAGAGTGTAGGGTATAGAGTGTATGGTATAGAGTGTAGGGTATAGAGTGTAGAAAGTAGGGTATAGTGTGTATGGTATAGAGTGTAGGGTATAGAGTGTAGAGTATTGAGTGTAGGGTATAAAGTGTAGAGTGTAGGGTATAGAGTGTAGGGTTTAGAGTGTATGTTATAGAGTGTAGGGTATAGAGTGTAGAGTGTAGGATATAGAGTGTAGAGTGTAGGGTATAGAGTGTAGGGTATATAGTGTAGGGTATAGAGTGTAGGGTATAGAGTGTAGGGTATAGAGTGTATGGTATAGAGTGTAGGGTATAGAGTGTAGAAAGTAGGGTATAGTGTGTAGGGTATAGAGTGTAGGGTATAGAGTGTAGGGTATAGAGTGTAGATTGTATGGTATAGAGTGTAGGGTATAGAGTGTATAGTGTAGGGTATACAGTGTAGAGTGTAGGGTATAGAGTGTAGGGTATAGAGTGTTGGGATATAGAGTGTAGGGTATAGAGTGTCGGGTATAGAGTGTAGGGTATAGATTGTAGGGTAAAGAGTGTAGGGTATAGAGTGTAGGTTATACAGTATAGTGTAGGGTATAGAGTGTAGGGTATAGAGTGTAGAGTGTAGGATATAGAGTGTAGGGTATAGAGTGTAGGGTATAGAGTGTAGGGTATAAAGTGTAGAGTGTAGGGTATAGAGTGTAGGGTATAGAGTGTAGAGTGTAGGGTGTAGAGTGGAGAGTGTAGGGTATAGAGTGTAAGGTATAGAGTGTAGGGTATAGAGTGTATGTTATAGAGTGTAGGGTATAGAGTGTAGAGTGTAGGGTATAGAGTGTAGGGTATAGAGTGTAGAAAGTAGGGTATAGTGTGTAGGGTATAGAGTGTAGGGTATAGAGTGTATGGTATAGAGTGTAGAGTGTAGGGTATAGAGTGTAGAAAGTAGGGTATAGTGTGTAGGGTATAGAGTGTAGAGTGTAGGGTATAGAGTGTAGGGTATAGAGTGTAGATTGTATGGTATAGAGTGTAGGGTATAGAGTGTATAGTGTAGGGTATAGAGTGTAGAGTGTAGGGTATAGAGTGTAGGGTATAGAGTGTTGGGATATAGAGTGTAGGGTATAGAGTGTAGGGTATAGAGTGTAGGGTATAGATTGTAGGGTATAGAGTGTAGGGTATAGAGTGTAGGGTATAGAGTATATAGTGTAGGGTATAGAGTGTAGGGTATAGAGTGTAGAATGTAGGGTATAGAGTGTAGGGTATAGAGTGTAGGGTATAGATTGTAGGGTATAGAGTGTAGGGTATAGAGTGTAGGGTATAGAGTATATAGTGTAGGGTATAGAGTGTAGGGTATAGAGTGTAGAGTGTAGCGTATAGAGTGTAGGGTATAGAGTGTAGGGTATAGAGTGTAGGGTATAGTGTGTATGGTATAGAGTGTAGGGTATAGATTGTATGGTATAGAGCGTAGGGTATAGAGTGTAGAGTGTAGGGTATAGAGTGTAGGGTATAGAGTGTAGGGTATAGAGTGTAGAATGTAGGGTATAGAGTGTAGGGTATAGAGTGTAGGGTATAGATTGTAGGGTATAGAGTGTAGGGTATAGAGTGTAGGGTATAGAGTATATAGTGTAGGGTATAGAGTGTAGGGTATAGAGTGTAGAGTGTAGCGTATAGAGTGTAGGGTATAGAGTGTAGGGTATAGAGTGTAGGGTATAGTGTGTATGGTATAGAGTGTAGGGTATAGATTGTATGGTATAGAGCGTAGGGTATAGAGTGTAGAGTGTAGGGTATAGAGTGTAGGGTATATAGTGTAGAGTGTATGGTATAGAGTGTAGGGTATAGAGTGTAGGGTATATAGTGTAGAGTGTAGGGTGTAGAGTGTAGGGTATAGAGTGTAAGGTATAGAGTGTAGGGTTTAGAGTGTATGTTATAGAGTGTAGGGCATAGAGTGTAGGGTATAGAGTGTATGGTATAGAGTGTAGGGTATAGATTGTAGGGTATAGAGTGTAGAGTGTAGGGTATAGAGTGTAGGGTATAGAGTGTATGGTATAGAGTGTAGAGTGTAGGGTATAGAGTGTATAGTGTAGGTTATAGAGTGTAGGGTATAGAGTAAAGGGTATAGAGTGTATGGTGTAGAGTGTAGGGAATAGAGTGTAGAGTGTAGGGTATAGAGTGTATAGTGTAGGTTATAGAGTGTAGGGTATAGAGTGTAGGGTATAGAGTGTAGGGTATTGAGTGTAGAGTGTAGGGTATAGAGTGTAGGGTATAGAGTGTAGAGTGTAGGGTATAGAGTGTAGGGTATAGAGTGTAGAGTATATGGTATAGAGTGTATGGTATAGAGTGTATGTTATAGATTGTAGGGTATAGAGTGTAGGGTATAGAGTGTAGAGTGTAGGGTATAGAGTGTAGAGTGTAGGGTATAGAGTGTAGGGTATAGAGTTTAGAGTGTAGGGTATACAGTGTAGGGTATAGAGTGTAGAGTGTATGGTATAGAGTGTAGGGGATAGAGCGTATGGTATAGAGTGTATGGTATAGAGTGTAGGGTATAGAGTGTAGGGTATAGAGTGTAGGGTATAGAGTGTAGAGTGTAGGGTATAGAGTGTAGGGTATAGAATGTAGGGTATAGAGTGTAGAGTGTAGGGTATAGATTGTAGGGTATAGAGTGTAGGGTATAGAGTGTAGAGTGTAGGGTATAGAGTGTAGGGTATAGAATGTAGGGTTTAGAGTGTAGGGTATAGAGTGTAGGGTATAGAGTGTAGAGTGTAGGGTTTAGAGTATAGAGTGTAGAGTGTAGGGTATAGAGTGTATAGTGTAGGGTATAGAGTGTATGGTATAGAGTGTAGGGAATAGAGTGTAGGGTATAGAGTGTATGGTATAGAGTGTAGGGTATAGAGTGTAGAGTATAGAGTGTAGGGTATAGAGTGTAGGGTATAGAGTGTAGGGTATAGAATGTATGGTATAGAGTGTAGGGAATAGAGTGTAGAGTGTAGGGTATAGAGTGTATAGTGTAGGGTATAGAGTGTAGGGTATAGAGTGTAGGTATAGAGTGTATGGAATAGAGTGTATGGAATATAGTGTACGGTATAGAGTGTAGAGTGTAGGGTATAGAGTGTAGGGTATAGAGCGTAGGGTGTAGGGTATAGATTGTAGGGTATAGAGTGTAGAGTGTAGGGTATAGAGTGCATGGTATAGAGTGTAGGGTGTAGAGTGTATGGTATAGAGTGTACAGTATAGAGTGTATGGTATAGAGTGTAGAGTGTAGGGTATAGAGTGTATGGTATAGAGTGTAGGGTGTAGAGTGTATAGTATAGAGTGTAGGGTAAAGAGTGTAGAGTGTAGGGTATAGAGTGTAGGGTATAGAGTGTAGGGTATAGAGTGTAGATTGTATGGTATAGAGTGTAGGGTATAGAGTGTATAGTGTAGGGTATAGAGTGTAGAGTGTAGGGTATAGAGTGTAGGGTATAGAGTGTTGGGATATAGAGTGTAGGGTATAGAGTGTCGGGTATAGAGTGTAGGGTATAGATTGTAGGGTAAAGAGTGTAGGGTATAGAGTGTAGGGTATACAGTATAGTGTAGGGTATAGAGAGTAGGGTATAGAGTGTAGAGTGTAGGGTATAGAGTGTAGGGTATAGAGTGTAGGGTATAAAGTGTAGAGTGTAGGGTATAGAGTGTAGGGTATAGAGTGTAGAGTGTAGGGTGTAGAGTGGAGAGTGTAGGGTATAGAGTGTAAGGTATAGAGTGTAGGGTATAGAGTGTATGTTATAGAGTGTAGGGTATAGAGTGTATTGTATAGAGTGTAGAGTGTAGGGTATAGAGTGTAGAAAGTAGGGTATAGTGTGTAGGGTATAGAGTGTAGAGTGTAGGGTATAGAGTGTAGGGTATAGAGTGTAGATTGTATGGTATAGAGTGTAGGGTATAGAGTGTATAGTGTAGGGTATAGAGTGTAGAGTGTAGGGTATAGAGTGTAGGGTATAGAGTGTTGGGATATAGAGTGTAGGGTATAGATTGTAGGGGATAGAGTGTAGGGTATAGATTGTAGGGTATAGAGTGTAGGGTATAGAGTGTAGGGTATAGAGTATATAGTGTAGGGTATAGAGTGTAGGGTATAGAGTGTAGAATGTAGGGTATAGAGTGTAGGGTATAGAGTGTAGGGTATAGATTGTAGGGTATAGAGTGTAGGGTATAGAGTGTAGGGTATGGAGTATATAGTGTAGGGTATAGAGTGTAGGGTATAGAGTGTAGAGTGTAGCGTATAGAGTGTAGGGTATAGAGTGTAGGGTATAGAGTGTAGGGTATAGTGTGTATGGTATAGAGTGTAGGGTATAGATTGTATGGTATAGAGCGTAGGGTATAGAGTGTAGAGTGTAGGGTATAGAGTGTAGGGTATATAGTGTAGAGTGTATGGTATAGAGTGTAGGGTATAGAGTGTAGGGTATAGAGTGTAGAGTGTAGGGTGTAGAGTGTAGGGTATAGAGTGTAAGGTATAGAGTGTAGGGTATAGAGTGTATGTTATAGAGTGTAGGGCATAGAGTGTAGGGTATAGAGTGTATGGTATAGAGTGTAGGGTATAGATTGTAGGGTATAGAGTGTAGAGTGTAGGGTGTAGAGTGTAGGGTATAGAGTGTATGGTATAGAGTGTAGAGTGTAGGGTATAGAGTGTATAGTGTAGGTTATAGAGTGTAGGGTATAGAGTGTAGGGTATAGAGTGTAGGGTATTGAGTGTAGAGTGTAGGGTATAGAGTGTAGGGTATAGAGTGTAGAGTGCAGGGTATAGAGTGTAGGGTATAGAGTGTAGAGTATATGGTATAGAGTGTATGGTATAGAGTGTATGTTATAGATTGTAGGGTATAGAGTGTAGGGTATAGAGTGTAGAGTGTAGGGTATAGAGTGTAGAGTGTAGGGTATAGAGTGTAGGGTATAGAGTTTAGAGTGTAGGGTATACAGTGTAGGGTATAGAGTGTAGAGTGTATGGTATAGAGTGTAGGGGATAGAGCGTATGGTATAGAGTGTATGGTATAGAGTGTAGGGTATAGAGTGTTGGGATATAGAGTGTAGGGTATAGATTGTAGGGGATAGAGTGTAGGGTATAGATTGTAGGGTATAGAGTGTAGGGTATAGAGTGTAGGGTATAGAGTATATAGTGTAGGGTATAGAGTGTAGGGTATAGAGTGTAGAATGTAGGGTATAGAGTGTAGGGTATAGAGTGTAGGGTATAGATTGTAGGGTATAGAGTGTAGGGTATAGAGTGTAGGGTATGGAGTATATAGTGTAGGGTATAGAGTGTAGGGTATAGAGTGTAGAGTGTAGCGTATAGAGTGTAGGGTATAGAGTGTAGGGTATAGAGTGTAGGGTATAGTGTGTATGGTATAGAGTGTAGGGTATAGAGTGTAGAGTGTAGGATATAGAGTGTAGGGTATAGAGTGTAGGGTATAGAGTGTAGGGTATAAAGTGTAGAGTGTAGGGTATAGAGTGTAGGGTATAGAGTGTAGAGTGTAGGGTGTAGAGTGGAGAGTGTAGGGTATAGAGTGTAAGGTATAGAGTGTAGGGTATAGAGTGTATGTTATAGAGTGTAGGGTATAGAGTGTAGAGTGTAGGGTATAGAGTGTAGGGTATAGAGTGTAGAAAGTAGGGTATAGTGTGTAGGGTATAGAGTGTAGGGTATAGAGTGTATGGTATAGAGTGTAGAGTGTAGGGTATAGAGTGTAGAAAGTAGGGTATAGTGTGTAGGGTATAGAGTGTAGAGTGTAGGGTATAGAGTGTAGGGTATAGAGTGTAGATTGTATGGTATAGAGTGTAGGGTATAGAGTGTATAGTGTAGGGTATAGAGTGTAGAGTGTAGGGTATAGAGTGTAGGGTATAGAGTGTTGGGATATAGAGTGTAGGGTATAGAGTGTAGGGTATAGAGTGTAGGGTATAGATTGTAGGGTATAGAGTGTAGGGTATAGAGTGTAGGGTATAGAGTATATAGTGTAGGGTATAGAGTGTAGGGTATAGAGTGTAGAATGTAGGGTATAGAGTGTAGGGTATAGAGTGTAGGGTATAGATTGTAGGGTATAGAGTGTAGGGTATAGAGTGTAGGGTATAGAGTATATAGTGTAGGGTATAGAGTGTAGGGTATAGAGTGTAGAGTGTAGCGTATAGAGTGTAGGGTATAGAGTGTAGGGTATAGAGTGTAGGGTATAGTGTGTATGGTATAGAGTGTAGGGTATAGATTGTATGGTATAGAGCGTAGGGTATAGAGTGTAGAGTGTAGGGTATAGAGTGTAGGGTATAGAGTGTAGGGTATAGAGTGTAGAATGTAGGGTATAGAGTGTAGGGTATAGAGTGTAGGGTATAGATTGTAGGGTATAGAGTGTAGGGTATAGAGTGTAGGGTATAGAGTATATAGTGTAGGGTATAGAGTGTAGGGTATAGAGTGTAGAGTGTAGCGTATAGAGTGTAGGGTATAGAGTGTAGGGTATAGAGTGTAGGGTATAGTGTGTATGGTATAGAGTGTAGGGTATAGATTGTATGGTATAGAGCGTAGGGTATAGAGTGTAGAGTGTAGGGTATAGAGTGTAGGGTATATAGTGTAGAGTGTATGGTATAGAGTGTAGGGTATAGAGTGTAGGGTATATAGTGTAGAGTGTAGGGTGTAGAGTGTAGGGTATAGAGTGTAAGGTATAGAGTGTAGGGTTTAGAGTGTATGTTATAGAGTGTAGGGCATAGAGTGTAGGGTATAGAGTGTATGGTATAGAGTGTAGGGTATAGATTGTAGGGTATAGAGTGTAGAGTGTAGGGTATAGAGTGTAGGGTATAGAGTGTATGGTATAGAGTGTAGAGTGTAGGGTATAGAGTGTATAGTGTAGGTTATAGAGTGTAGGGTATAGAGTAAAGGGTATAGAGTGTATGGTGTAGAGTGTAGGGAATAGAGTGTAGAGTGTAGGGTATAGAGTGTATAGTGTAGGTTATAGAGTGTAGGGTATAGAGTGTAGGGTATAGAGTGTAGGGTATTGAGTGTAGAGTGTAGGGTATAGAGTGTAGGGTATAGAGTGTAGAGTGTAGGGTATAGAGTGTAGGGTATAGAGTGTAGAGTATATGGTATAGAGTGTATGGTATAGAGTGTATGTTATAGATTGTAGGGTATAGAGTGTAGGGTATAGAGTGTAGAGTGTAGGGTATAGAGTGTAGAGTGTAGGGTATAGAGTGTAGGGTATAGAGTTTAGAGTGTAGGGTATACAGTGTAGGGTATAGAGTGTAGAGTGTATGGTATAGAGTGTAGGGGATAGAGCGTATGGTATAGAGTGTATGGTATAGAGTGTAGGGTATAGAGTGTAGGGTATAGAGTGTAGGGTATAGAGTGTAGAGTGTAGGGTATAGAGTGTAGGGTATAGAATGTAGGGTATAGAGTGTAGAGTGTAGGGTATAGATTGTAGGGTATAGAGTGTAGGGTATAGAGTGTAGAGTGTAGGGTATAGAGTGTAGGGTATAGAATGTAGGGTTTAGAGTGTAGGGTATAGAGTGTAGGGTATAGAGTGTAGAGTGTAGGGTTTAGAGTATAGAGTGTAGAGTGTAGGGTATAGAGTGTATAGTGTAGGGTATAGAGTGTATGGTATAGAGTGTAGGGAATAGAGTGTAGGGTATAGAGTGTATGGTATAGAGTGTAGGGTATAGAGTGTAGAGTATAGAGTGTAGGGTATAGAGTGTAGGGTATAGAGTGTAGGGTATAGAATGTATGGTATAGAGTGTAGGGAATAGAGTGTAGAGTGTAGGGTATAGAGTGTATAGTGTAGGGTATAGAGTGTAGGGTATAGAGTGTAGGTATAGAGTGTATGGAATAGAGTGTATGGAATATAGTGTACGGTATAGAGTGTAGAGTGTAGGGTATAGAGTGTAGGGTATAGAGCGTAGGGTGTAGGGTATAGATTGTAGGGTATAGAGTGTAGAGTGTAGGGTATAGAGTGCATGGTATAGAGTGTAGGGTGTAGAGTGTATGGTATAGAGTGTACAGTATAGAGTGTATGGTATAGAGTGTAGAGTGTAGGGTATAGAGTGTATGGTATAGAGTGTAGGGTGTAGAGTGTATAGTATAGAGTGTAGGGTAAAGAGTGTAGAGTGTAGGGTATAGAGTGTAGGGTATAGAGTGTAGGGTATAGAGTGTAGATTGTATGGTATAGAGTGTAGGGTATAGAGTGTATAGTGTAGGGTATAGAGTGTAGAGTGTAGGGTATAGAGTGTAGGGTATAGAGTGTTGGGATATAGAGTGTAGGGTATAGAGTGTCGGGTATAGAGTGTAGGGTATAGATTGTAGGGTAAAGAGTGTAGGGTATAGAGTGTAGGGTATACAGTATAGTGTAGGGTATAGAGAGTAGGGTATAGAGTGTAGAGTGTAGGGTATAGAGTGTAGGGTATAGAGTGTAGGGTATAAAGTGTAGAGTGTAGGGTATAGAGTGTAGGGTATAGAGTGTAGAGTGTAGGGTGTAGAGTGGAGAGTGTAGGGTATAGAGTGTAAGGTATAGAGTGTAGGGTATAGAGTGTATGTTATAGAGTGTAGGGTATAGAGTGTATTGTATAGAGTGTAGAGTGTAGGGTATAGAGTGTAGAAAGTAGGGTATAGTGTGTAGGGTATAGAGTGTAGAGTGTAGGGTATAGAGTGTAGGGTATAGAGTGTAGATTGTATGGTATAGAGTGTAGGGTATAGAGTGTATAGTGTAGGGTATAGAGTGTAGAGTGTAGGGTATAGAGTGTAGGGTATAGAGTGTTGGGATATAGAGTGTAGGGTATAGATTGTAGGGGATAGAGTGTAGGGTATAGATTGTAGGGTATAGAGTGTAGGGTATAGAGTGTAGGGTATAGAGTATATAGTGTAGGGTATAGAGTGTAGGGTATAGAGTGTAGAATGTAGGGTATAGAGTGTAGGGTATAGAGTGTAGGGTATAGATTGTAGGGTATAGAGTGTAGGGTATAGAGTGTAGGGTATGGAGTATATAGTGTAGGGTATAGAGTGTAGGGTATAGAGTGTAGAGTGTAGCGTATAGAGTGTAGGGTATAGAGTGTAGGGTATAGAGTGTAGGGTATAGTGTGTATGGTATAGAGTGTAGGGTATAGATTGTATGGTATAGAGCGTAGGGTATAGAGTGTAGAGTGTAGGGTATAGAGTGTAGGGTATATAGTGTAGAGTGTATGGTATAGAGTGTAGGGTATAGAGTGTAGGGTATAGAGTGTAGAGTGTAGGGTGTAGAGTGTAGGGTATAGAGTGTAAGGTATAGAGTGTAGGGTATAGAGTGTATGTTATAGAGTGTAGGGCATAGAGTGTAGGGTATAGAGTGTATGGTATAGAGTGTAGGGTATAGATTGTAGGGTATAGAGTGTAGAGTGTAGGGTGTAGAGTGTAGGGTATAGAGTGTATGGTATAGAGTGTAGAGTGTAGGGTATAGAGTGTATAGTGTAGGTTATAGAGTGTAGGGTATAGAGTGTAGGGTATAGAGTGTAGGGTATTGAGTGTAGAGTGTAGGGTATAGAGTGTAGGGTATAGAGTGTAGAGTGCAGGGTATAGAGTGTAGGGTATAGAGTGTAGAGTATATGGTATAGAGTGTATGGTATAGAGTGTATGTTATAGATTGTAGGGTATAGAGTGTAGGGTATAGAGTGTAGAGTGTAGGGTATAGAGTGTAGAGTGTAGGGTATAGAGTGTAGGGTATAGAGTTTAGAGTGTAGGGTATACAGTGTAGGGTATAGAGTGTAGAGTGTATGGTATAGAGTGTAGGGGATAGAGCGTATGGTATAGAGTGTATGGTATAGAGTGTAGGGTATAGAGTGTAGGGTATAGAGTGTAGGGTATAGAGTGTAGAGTGTAGGGTATAGAGTGTAGGGTAAAGAATGTAGGGTATAGAGTGTAGAGTGTAGGGTATAGATTGTAGGGTATAGAGTGTAGGGTATAGAGTGTAGAGTGTAGGGTATAGAGTGTAGGGTATAGAATGTAGGGTTTAGAGTGTAGGGTATAGAGTGTAGGGTATAGAGTGTAGAGTGTAGGGTTTAGAGTATAGAGTGTAGAGTGTAGGGTATAGAGTGTATAGTGTAGGGTATAGAGTGTATGGTATAGAGTGTAGGGAATAGAGTGTAGGGTATAGAGTGTATGGTATAGAGTGTAGGGTATAGAGTGTAGAGTATAGAGTGTAGGGTATAGAGTGTAGGGTATAGAGTGTAGGGTATAGAATGTATGGTATAGAGTGTAGGGAATAGAGTGTAGAGTGTAGGGTATAGAGTGTATAGTGTAGGGTATAGAGTGTAGGGTATAGAGTGTAGGTATAGAGTGTATGGAATAGAGTGTATGGAATATAGTGTACGGTATAGAGTGTAGAGTGTAGGGTATAGAGTGTAGGGTATAGAGCGTAGGGTGTAGGGTATAGATTGTAGGGTATAGAGTGTAGAGTGTAGGGTATAGAGTGCATGGTATAGAGTGTAGGGTGTAGAGTGTATGGTATAGAGTGTACAGTATAGAGTGTATGGTATAGAGTGTAGAGTGTAGGGTATAGAGTGTATGGTATAGAGTGTAGGGTGTAGAGTGTATAGTATAGAGTGTAGGGTAAAGAGTGTAGAGTGTAGGGTATAGAGTGTAGGGTATAGAGTGTAGGGTATAGAGTGTAGATTGTATGGTATAGAGTGTAGGGTATAGAGTGTATAGTGTAGGGTATAGAGTGTAGAGTGTAGGGTATAGAGTGTAGGGTATAGAGTGTTGGGATATAGAGTGTAGGGTATAGAGTGTCGGGTATAGAGTGTAGGGTATAGATTGTAGGGTAAAGAGTGTAGGGTATAGAGTGTAGGGTATACAGTATAGTGTAGGGTATAGAGTGTAGGGTATAGAGTGTAGAGTGTAGGGTATAGAGTGTAGGGTATAGAGTGTAGGGTATAAAGTGTAGAGTGTAGGGTATAGAGTGTAGGGTATAGAGTGTAGAGTGTAGGGTGTAGAGTGGAGAGTGTAGGGTATAGAGTGTAAGGTATAGAGTGTAGGGTATAGAGTGTATGTTATAGAGTGTAGGGTATAGAGTGTATTGTATAGAGTGTAGAGTGTAGGGTATAGAGTGTAGAAAGTAGGGTATAGTGTGTAGGGTATAGAGTGTAGAGTGTAGGGTATAGAGTGTAGGGTATAGAGTGTAGATTGTATGGTATAGAGTGTAGGGTATAGAGTGTATAGTGTAGGGTATAGAGTGTAGAGTGTAGGGTATAGAGTGTAGGGTATAGAGTGTTGGGATATAGAGTGTAGGGTATAGAGTGTAGGGGATAGAGTGTAGGGTATAGATTGTAGGGTATAGAGTGTAGGGTATAGAGTGTAGGGTATAGAGTATATAGTGTAGGGTATAGAGTGTAGGGTATAGAGTGTAGAATGTAGGGTATAGAGTGTAGGGTATAGAGTGTAGGGTATAGATTGTAGGGTATAGAGTGTAGGGTATAGAGTGTAGGGTATAGAGTATATAGTGTAGGGTATAGAGTGTAGGGTATAGAGTGTAGAGTGTAGCGTATAGAGTGTAGGGTATAGAGTGTAGGGTATAGAGTGTAGGGTATAGTGTGTATGGTATAGAGTGTAGGGTATAGATTGTATGGTATAGAGCGTAGGGTATAGAGTGTAGAGTGTAGGGTATAGAGTGTAGGGTATATATTGTAGAGTGTATGGTATAGAGTGTAGGGTATAGAGTGTAGGGTATAGAGTGTAGAGTGTAGGGTGTAGAGTGTAGGGTATAGAGTGTAAGGTATAGAGTGTAGGGTATAGAGTGTATGTTATAGAGTGTAGGGCATAGAGTGTAGGGTATAGAGTGTATGGTATAGAGTGTAGGGTATAGATTGTAGGGTATAGAGTGTAGAGTGTAGGGTGTAGAGTGTAGGGTATAGAGTGTATGGTATAGAGTGTAGAGTGTAGGGTATAGAGTGTATAGTGTAGGTTATAGAGTGTAGGGTATAGAGTAAAGGGTATAGAGTGTATGGTATAGAGTGTAGGGAATAGAGTGTAGAGTGTAGGGTATAGAGTGTATAGTGTAGGTTATAGAGTGTAGGGTATAGAGTGTAGGGTATAGAGTGTAGGGTATTGAGTGTAGAGTGTAGGGTATAGAGTGTAGGGTATAGAGTGTAGAGTGTAGAGTGTAGGGTATAGAGTGTAGGGTATAGAGTGTAGAGTATATGGTATAGAGTGTATGGTATAGAGTGTATGTTATAGATTGTAGGGTATAGAGTGTAGGGTATAGAGTGTAGAGTGTAGGGTATAGAGTGTAGAGTGTAGGGTATAGAGTGTAGGGTATAGAGTTTAGAGTGTAGGGTATACAGTGTAGGGTATAGAGTGTAGAGTGTATGGTATACAGTGTAGGGGATAGAGTGTATGGTATAGAGTGTATGGTATAGAGTGTAGGGTATAGAGTGTAGGGTATAGAGTGTAGGGTATAGAGTGTAGAGTGTAGGGTATAGAGTGTAGGGTATAGAATGTAGGGTATAGAGTGTAGAGTGTAGGGTATAGATTGTAGGGTATAGAGTGTAGGGTATAGAGTGTAGAGTGTAGGGTATAGAGTGTAGGGTATAGAATGTAGGGTTTAGAGTGTAGGGTATAGAGTGTAGGGTATAGAGTGTAGAGTGTAGGGTTTAGAGTATAGAGTGTAGAGTGTAGGGTATAGAGTGTATGGTATAGAGTGTAGGGAATAGAGTGTAGAGTGTAGGGTATAGAGTGTATGGTATAGAGTGTAGGGTATAGAGTGTAGAGTATAGAGTGTAGGGTATAGAGTGTAGGGTATAGAGTGTAGGGTATAGAATGTATGGTATAGAGTGTAGGGAATAGAGTGTAGAGTGTAGGGTATAGAGTGTATAGTGCAGGGTATAGAGTGCAGGGTATAGAGTGTATGGAATAGAGTGTATGGAATATAGTGTACGGTATAGAGTGTAGAGTGTCGGGTATAGAGTGTAGGGTATAGAGCGTAGGGTGTAGGGTATAGATTGTAGGGTATAAAGTGTAGAGTGTAGGGTATAGAGTGCATGGTATAGAGTGTAGGGTGTAGAGTGTATGGTATAGAGTGTACAGTATAGAGTGTATGGTATAGAGTGTAGAGTGTAGGGTATAGAGTGTATGGTATAGAGTGTAGGGTGTAGAGTGTATAGTATAGAGTGTAGGGTAAAGAGTGTAGAGTGTTAGGAATAGAGTGTAGGGTATAGAGTGTAGGGTATAGAGTGTATGGTATAGAGTGTACGGTATAGAGTGTATGATATAGAGTGTATGGTATATAGTGTAGGGTATAGAGTGTTTGGTATAGAGTGTAAGGTATAGAGTGTAGAGAGTAGGGTATAGATTTTAGAGTGTAGAGTGTAGGGTATAGAGTGTAGGGTATAGAGTGTATGGAATAGAGTGTATGGTATAGAGTGTAGGGTGTAGAGTGTAGGGTATAGAGTGTAGAGTGTGGGGTATAGAGTGTAGAGTGTAGGGTATAGAGTGTATGATATAGAGTGTAGAGTATAGAGTGTATGGTATAGATTGCAGGGTATAGAGTGTAGGGTATAGAGTGTAGGATATAGAGTGTAGAGTGTAGGGTATAGAGTGTAGGGTATAGAGTGTATGGTATAGAGTGTATGGTATAGATTGTAGGGTATAGAGTGTAGGGTATAGAGTGTAGAGTGTAGGGTATAGAGTGTAGAAAGTAGGGTATAGTGTGTAGGGTATAGAGTGTAGAGTGTAGGGTGTAGAGTGTAGGGTATAGAGTGTAGAGTGTAGGATATAGAGTGTAGAGTGTAGGGTATAGAGTGTAGAGTGTAGGGTATAGAATGTATGGTATAGAGTGTAGGGAATAGAGTGTAGAGTGTAGGGTATAGAGTGTATAGTGTAGGGTATAGAGCGTAGGGTATAGAGTGTAGGGTATAGAGTGTATGGAATAGAGTGTATGGAATATAGTGTACGGTATAGAGTGTAGAGTGTAGGGTATAGAGTGTAGGGTATAGAGCGTAGGGTGTAGGGTATAGATTGTAGGGTATAGAGTGTAGAGTGTAGGGTATAGAGTGCATGGTATAGAGTGTAGGGTGTAGAGTGTATGGTATAGAGTGTTCAGTATAGAGTGTATGGTATAGAGTGTAGAGTGTAGGGTATAGAGTGTATGGTATAGAGTGTAGGGTGTAGAGTGTATAGTATAGAGTGTAGGGTAAAGAGTGTAGAGTGTAGGGTATAGAGTGTAGGGTATAGAGTGTAGGGTATAGAGTGTAGATTGTATGGTATAGAGTGTAGGGTATAGAGTGTATAGTGTAGGGTATAGAGTGTAGAGTGTAGGGTATAGAGTGTAGGGTATAGAGTGTTGGGATATAGAGTGTAGGGTATAGAGTGTCGGGTATAGAGTGTAGGGTATAGATTGTAGGGTAAAGAGTGTAGGGTATAGAGTGTAGGGTATACAGTATAGTGTAGGGTATAGAGTGTAGGGTATAGAGTGTAGAGTGTAGGGTATAGAGTGTAGGGTATAGAGTGTAGGGTATAAAGTGTAGAGTGTAGGGTATAGAGTGTAGGGTATAGAGTGTAGAGTGTAGGGTGTAGAGTGGAGAGTGTAGGGTATAGAGTGTAAGGTATAGAGTGTAGGGTATAGAGTGTATGTTATAGAGTGTAGGGTATAGAGTGTATTGTATAGAGTGTAGAGTGTAGGGTATAGAGTGTAGAAAGTAGGGTATAGTGTGTAGGGTATAGAGTGTAGAGTGTAGGGTATAGAGTGTAGGGTATAGAGTGTAGATTGTATGGTATAGAGTGTAGGGTATAGAGTGTATAGTGTAGGGTATAGAGTGTAGAGTGTAGGGTATAGAGTGTAGGGTATAGAGTGTTGGGATATAGAGTGTAGGGTATAGAGTGTAGGGGATAGAGTGTAGGGTATAGATTGTAGGGTATAGAGTGTAGGGTATAGAGTGTAGGGTATAGAGTATATAGTGTAGGGTATAGAGTGTAGGGTATAGAGTGTAGAATGTAGGGTATAGAGTGTAGGGTATAGAGTGTAGGGTATAGATTGTAGGGTATAGAGTGTAGGGTATAGAGTGTAGGGTATAGAGTATATAGTGTAGGGTATAGAGTGTAGAGTGTAGCGTATAGAGTGTAGGGTATAGAGTGTAGGGTATAGAGTGTAGGGTATAGTGTGTATGGTATAGAGTGTAGGGTATAGATTGTATGGTATAGAGCGTAGGGTATAGAGTGTAGAGTGTAGGGTATAGAGTGTAGGGTATATAGTGTAGAGTGTATGGTATAGAGTGTAGGGTATAGAGTGTAGGGTATAGAGTGTAGAGTGTAGGGTGTAGAGTGTAGGGTATAGAGTGTAAGGTATAGAGTGTAGGGTATAGAGTGTATGTTATAGAGTGTAGGGCATAGAGAGTAGGGTATAAAGTGTATGGTATAGAGTGTAGGGTATAGATTGTGGGGTATAGAGTGTAGAGTGTAGGGTGTAGAGTGTAGGGTATAGAGTGTATGGTATAGAGTGTAGAGTGTAGGGTATAGAGTGTATAGTGTAGGTTATAGAGTGTAGGGTATATAGTAAAGGGTATAGAGTGTATGGTATAGAGTGTAGGGAATAGAGTGTAGAGTGTAGGGTATAGAGTGTATAGTGTAGGTTATAGAGTGTAGGGTATAGAGTGTAGGGTATAGAGTGTAGTGTATTGAGTGTAGAGTGTAGGGTATAGAGTGTAGGGTATAGAGTGTAGAGTGTAGAGTGTAGGGTATAGAGTGTAGGGTATAGAGTGTAGAGTATATGGTATAGAGTGTATGGTATAGAGTGTATGTTATAGATTGTAGGGTATAGAGTGTAGGGTATAGAGTGTAGAGTGTAGGGTATAGAGTGTAGAGTGTAGGGTATAGAGTGTAGGGTATAGAGTTTAGAGTGTAGGGTATACAGTGTAGGGTATAGAGTGTAGAGTGTATGGTATAGAGTGTAGGGGATAGAGTGTATGGTATAGAGTGTATGGTATAGAGTGTAGGGTATAGAGTGTAGGGTATAGAGTGTAGGGTATAGAGTGTAGAGTGTAGGGTATAGAGTGTAGGGTATAGAATGTAGGGTATAGAGTGTAGAGTGTAGGGTATAGATTGTAGGGTATAGAGTGTAGGGTATAGAGTGTAGAGTGTAGGGTATAGAGTGTAGGGTATAGAATGTAGGGTTTAGAGTGTAGGGTATAGAGTGTAGGGTATAGAGTGTAGAGTGTAGGGTTTAGAGTATAGAGTGTAGAGTGTAGGGTATAGAGTGTATGGTATAGAGTGTAGGGAATAGAGTGTAGAGTGTAGGGTATAGAGTGTATGGTATAGAGTGTAGGGTATAGAGTGTAGAGTATAGAGTGTAGGGTATAGAGTGTAGGGTATAGAGTGTAGGGTATAGAATGTATGGTATAGAGTGTAGGGAATAGAGTGTAGAGTGTAGGGTATAGAGTGTATAGTGCAGGGTATAGAGTGCAGGGTATAGAGTGTATGGAATAGAGTGTATGGAATATAGTGTACGGTATAGAGTGTAGAGTGTCGGGTATAGAGTGTAGGGTATAGAGCGTAGGGTGTAGGGTATAGATTGTAGGGTATAGAGTGTAGAGTGTAGGGTATAGAGTGCATGGTATAGAGTGTAGGGTGTAGAGTGTATGGTATAGAGTGTACAGTATAGAGTGTATGGTATAGAGTGTAGAGTGTAGGGTATAGAGTGTATGGTATAGAGTGTAGGGTGTAGAGTGTATAGTATAGAGTGTAGGGTAAAGAGTGTAGAGTGTTAGGAATAGAGTGTAGGGTATAGAGTGTAGGGTATAGAGTGTATGGTATAGAGTGTACGGTATAGAGTGTATGATATAGAGTGTATGGTATATAGTGTAGGGTATAGAGTGTTTGGTATAGAGTGTAAGGTATAGAGTGTAGAGAGTAGGGTATAGATTTTAGAGTGTAGAGTGTAGGGTATAGAGTGTAGGGTATAGAGTGTATGGAATAGAGTGTATGGTATAGAGTGTAGGGTGTAGAGTGTAGGGTATAGAGTGTAGAGTGTGGGGTATAGAGTGTAGAGTGTAGGGTATAGAGTGTATGATATAGAGTGTAGAGTATAGAGTGTATGGTATAGATTGCAGGGTATAGAGTGTAGGGTATAGAGTGTAGGGTATAGAGTGTAGAGTGTAGGGTATAGAGTGTAGGGTATAGAGTGTATGGTATAGAGTGTATGGTATAGATTGTAGGGTATAGAGTGTAGGGTATAGAGTGTAGAGTGTAGGGTATAGAGTGTAGAAAGTAGGGTATAGTGTGTAGGGTATAGAGTGTAGCGTGTAGGGTGTAGAGTGTAGGGTATAGAGTGTAGAGTGTAGGATATAGAGTGTAGAGTGTAGGGTATAGAGTGTAGAGTGTAGGGTATAGAGTGTAGAGTGTAGGGTATAGAGTGTAGGGTATAGAGTGTATTGTATAGAGTGTAGGGTATAGAGTGTTGGGTATAGAGGGTAGAGTGTAGGGATTAGAGTGTAGGGTATAGAGTGTAGGGTATAGAGTGTAGAGTGTAGGGTATAGAGTGTAGGGTATAGAGTGTACGGTATAGAGTGTTGGGCTATAGAGTGTAGGGTATAGAGTGTAGGGTATAGAGTGTAGGGTATAGAGTGTAGGGTATACAGTGTAGGGTATAAAGTGTAGAGTGTAGGGTATAGAGTGTAGGGTATAGAGTGTAGGGTATAGAGTGTAGGGTATAGAGTGTAGGGTATTGAGTGTAGAGTGTAGAGTGTAGGGTATAGAGTGTAGAGTTTAGGGTATAGAGTGTAGGGTATAGAGTGTAGGGTTTAGAGTGTATGGTATAGAGTGTAGGGTATAGAGTGTAGGGTATAGAGTGTAGGGTATAGAGTGTAGGGTATAGAGTGTATGGTATAGAGTGTACGGTATAGAGTGTAGAGTGTAGGGTATAGAGTGTAGGGTATAAAGTGTAGGGTATAGATTGTAGGGTATAGAGTGTATTATGTAGGGTATAGAGTATAGGGTATAGAGTGTATGGTGTAGAGTGTAGGGTATAGAGTGTATAGTGTAGGGTATAGAGTGTAGGGTTTAGAGTGTAGGGTATAGAGTGTAGGGTATAGAGTGTAGAGTGTAGGGTATAGAGTGTATGGTATAGAGTGTAGGGTATAGAGTGTAGGGTATAGAGTGTAGGGTATAGAGTGTAGGGTGTAGAGTGTAGGGTATAGAGTTTAGGGTATAGAGTGTATGGTATAGAGTGTAGAGTGTAGGGTATAGAGTGTATAGTGTAGGGTATAGAGTGTAGGGTATAGAGTGTAGGGTAGAGAGTGTATGGTATAGAGTGTAGGGAATAGAGTGTAGAGTGTAGGGTATAGAGTGTATGGTATAGAGTGTAGGGTATAGAGTGTAGAGTATAGAGTGTAGGGTATAGAGTGTAGGGTATAGAGTGTAGGGTATAGAATGTATGGTATAGAGTGTAGGGAATAGAGTGTAGAGTGTAGGGTATAGAGTGTATGGTGTAGAGTGTAGGGTATAGAGTGTATAGTGTAGGGTATAGAGTGCAGGGTATAGAGTGTATGGAATAGAGTGTATGGAATATAGTGTACGGTATAGAGTGTAGAGTGTAGGGTATAGAGTGTAGGGTATAGAGCGTAGGGTGTAGGGTATAGATTGTAGGGTATAGAGTGTAGGGTATAGAGTGTAGAGTGTAGGGTATAGAGTGCATGGTATAGGGTGTAGGGTGTAGAGTGTATGGTATAGAGTGTACAATATAGAGTGTATGGTATAGAGTGTATGGTATAGAGTGTAGGGTGTAGAGTGTATAGTATAGAGTGTAGGGTACAGAGTGTAGAGTGTAGGGTATAGAGTGTAGGGTATAGAGTGTAGGGTATAGAGTGTATGGTATAGAGTGTACGGTATAGAGTGTATGATATAGAGTGTATGGTATATAGTGTAGGGTATAGAGTGTTTGGTATAGAGTGTAAGGTATAGAGTGTAGAGAGTAGGGTATATATTTTAGAGTGTAGATTGTAGGGTATAGAGTGTAGGGTATAGAGTGTATGGAATAGAGTGTATGGTATAGAGTGTAGGGTGTAGAGTGTAGGGTATAGAGTGTAGAGTGTGGGGTATAGAGTGTAGGGTATAGAGTGTATGATATAGAGTGTAGGGTATAGAGTGTATGGTATAGATTGCAGGGTATAGAGTGTAGGGTATAGAGCGTAGGGTATAGAGTGTAGAGTGTAGGGTATAGAGTGTAGGGTATAGAGTGTATGGTATAGAGTGTATGGTATAGATTGTAGGGTATAGAGTGTAGGGTATAGAGTGTAGAATGTAGGGTATAGAGTGTAGAAAGTAGGGTATAGTGTGTAGGGTATAGAGTGTAGAGTGTAGGGTATAGAGTGTAGGGTATAGACTGTAGATTGTATGGTATAGAGTGTAGGGTATAGAGTGTATAGTGTAGGGTATAGAGTGTAGAGTGTAGGGTATAGAGTGTAGAGTATAGAGTGTTGGGATATAGAGTGTAGGTTATAGAGTGTAGGGTATAGAGTGTAGGGTATAGAGTATATAGTGTAGGGTATAGAGTGTAGGGTATAGAGTGTAGGGTATAGAGTGTAGGGTATAGAGTGTAGGGTATAAAGTGTAGAGTGTAGGGTATAGAGTGTAGGGTATAGAGTGTAGGGTATAGAGTGTAGGGTATAGAGTGTAGAGTGTAGGGTGTAGAGTGTAGAGTGTAGAGTATAGAGTGTAAGGTATAGAGTGTACGGTATAGAGTGTATGTTATAGAGTGTAGGTTATAGAGTGTAGAGTGTAGGGTATAGAGTGTAAGGTATAGAGTGTAGGGTATAGAGTGTAGGGTATAGAGTGTAGGGTATAGAGTGTAGGGTATAAAGTGTAGAGTGTAGGGTATAGAGTGTAGGGTTTAGATTGTATGTTATAGAGTGTAGGGTATAGAGTGTAGAGTGTAGGATATAGAGTGTAGAGTGTAGGGTATAGAGTGTAGGGTATATAGTGTAGGGTATAGAGTGTAGGGTATAGAGTGTAGGGTATAGAGTGTATGGTATAGAGTGTAGAGTGTAGGGTATAGAGTGTAGGGTATAGAGTGTAGATTGTATGGTATAGAGTGTAGGATATAGAGTGTATAGTGTAGGGTATAAAGTGTAGAGTGTAGGGTATAGAGTGTAGGGTATAGAGTGTTGGGATATAGAGTGTAGGGTATAGAGTGTCGGGTATAGAGTGTAGGGTATAGATTGTAGGGTAAAGAGTGTAGGGTATAGAGTGTAGGGTATACAGTATAGTGTAGGGTATAGAGTGTAGGGTATAGAGTGTAGAGTGTAGGGTCTAGAGTGTAGGGTATAGAGTGTAGGGTATAGAGTGTAGGGTATAAAGTGTAGAGTGTAGGGTATAGAGTGTAGGGTATAGAGTGTAAAGTGTAGGGTGTAGAGGGGAGAGTGTAGGGTATAGAGTGTAAGGTATAGGGTGTAGGGTATAAAGTGTATGTTATAGAGTGTAGGGTATAGAGTGTAGAGTGTAGGGTATAGAGTGTAGGGTATAGAGTGTAGAGTGTAGGGTATAGAGTGTAGAAAGTAGGGTATAGTGTGTAGGGTATAGAGTGTAGAGTGTAGGGTATAGAGTGTAGGGTATAGAGTGTAGATTGTGTGGTATAGAGTGTAGGGTATAGAGTGTATAGTGTAGGGTATAGAGTGTAGAGTGTAGGGTATAGAGTGTAGGGTATAGAGTGTATGGTATAGAGTGTATGGTATAGATTGTAGGGTATAGAGTGTAGGGTATAGAGTGTAGAGTGTAGGGTATAGAGTGTAGAAAGTAGGGTATAGTGTGTAGGGTATAGAGTTTAGAGTGTAGGGTATAGAGTGTAGGGTATAGAGTGTAGGATATAGAGTGTAGAGTGTAGGGTATAGAGTGTAGAGTGTAGGATATAGAGTGTAGAGTGTAGGGTATAGAGTGTAGGGTATAGAGTGTATGGTATAGAGTGTATGGTATAGATTGTAGGGTATAGAGTGTAGGGTATAGAGTGTAGAATGTAGGGTATAGAGTGTAGAAAGTAGGGTATAGTGTGTAGGGTATAGAGTGTAGAGTGTAGGGTATAGAGTGTATTGTATAGAGTGTAGATTGTATGGTATAGAGTGTAGGGTATAGAGTGTATAGTGTAGGGTACAGAGTGTAGAGTGTAGGGTATAGAGTGTAGAGTATAGAGTGTTGGGATATAGAGTGTAGGTTATAGAGTGTAGGGTATAGAGTGTAGGGTATAGAGTATATAGTGTAGGGTATAGAGTGTAGGGTATAGAGTGTAGGGTATAGAGTGTAGGGTATAGAGTGTAGGGTATAAAGTGTAGAGTGTAGGGTATAGAGTGTAGGGTATAGAGTGTAGGGTATAGAGTGTAGGGTATAGAGTGTAGAGTGTAGGGTGTAGAGTGTAGAGTGTAGAGTATAGAGTGTAAGGTATAGAGTGTAGGGTATAGAGTGTATGTTATAGAGTGTAGGGTATAGAGTGTAGAGTGTAGGGTATAGAGTGTAAGGTATAGAGTGTAGGGTATAGAGTGTAGGGTATAGAGTGTAGGGTATAGAGTGTAGGGTATAAAGTGTAGAGTGTAGGGTATAGAGTGTAGGGTTTAGATTGTATGTTATAGAGTGTAGGGTATAGAGTGTAGAGTGTAGGATATAGAGTGTAGAGTGTAGGGTATAGAGTGTAGGGTATATAGTGTAGGGTATAGAGTGTAGGGTATAGAGTGTAGGGTATAGAGTGTATGGTATAGAGTGTAGAGTGTAGGGTATAGAGTGTAGGGTATAGAGTGTAGATTGTATGGTATAGAGTGTAGGATATAGAGTGTATAGTGTAGGGTATAGAGTGTAGAGTGTAGGGTATAGAGTGTAGGGTATAGAGTGTTGGGATATAGAGTGTAGGGTATAGAGTGTCGGGTATAGAGTGTAGGGTATAGATTGTAGGGTAAAGAGTGTAGGGTATAGAGTGTAGGGTATACAGTATAGTGTAGGGTATAGAGTGTAGGGTATAGAGTGTAGAGTGTAGGGTCTAGAGTGTAGGGTATAGAGTGTAGGGTATAGAGTGTAGGGTATAAAGTGTAGAGTGTAGGGTATAGAGTGTAGGGTATAGAGTGTAAAGTGTAGGGTGTAGAGGGGAGAGTGTAGGGTATAGAGTGTAAGGTATAGGGTGTAGGGTATAAAGTGTATGTTATAGAGTGTAGGGTATAGAGTGTAGAGTGTAGGGTATAGAGTGTAGGGTATAGAGTGTAGAGTGTAGGGTATAGAGTGTAGAAAGTAGGGTATAGTGTGTAGGGTATAGAGTGTAGAGTGTAGGGTATAGAGTGTAGGGTATAGAGTGTAGATTGTGTGGTATAGAGTGTAGGGTATAGAGTGTATAGTGTAGGGTATAGAGTGTAGAGTGTAGGGTATAGAGTGTAGGGTATAGAGTGTAGGGTATAGAGTGTAGAGTGTAGGGAGTAGAGTGTAGGGTATAGAATGTAGGGTATAGAGTGTAGAGTGTAGGGTATAGATTGTAGGGTATAGAGTGTAGGGTATAGAGTGTAGAGTGTAGGGTATAGAGTGTAGGGTATAGAATGTAAGGTTTAGAGTGTAGGGTATAGAGTGTAGGGTATAGAGTGTAGAGTGTAGGGTTTAGAGTATAGAGTGTAGAGTGTAGGGTATAGAGTGTATGGTATAGAGTGTAGGGAATAGAGTGTAGAGTGTAGGGTATAGAGTGTATGGTATAGAGTGTAGGGTATAGAGTGTAGAGTATAGAGTGTAGGGTATAGAGTGTAGGGTATAGAGTGTAGGGTATAGAATGTATGGTATAGAGTGTAGGGAATAGAGTGTAGAGTGTAGGGTATAGAGTGTATAGTGTAGGGTATAGAGTGCAGGGTATAGAGTGTATGGAATAGAGTGTATGGAATATAGTGTACGGTATAGAGTGTAGAGTGTCGGGTATAGAGTGTAGGGTATAGAGCGTAGGGTGTAGGGTATAGATTGTAGGGTATAGAGTGTAGAGTGTAGGGTATAGAGTGCATGGTATAGAGTGTAGGGTGTAGAGTGTATGGTATAGAGTGTACAGTATAGAGTGTATGGTATAGAGTGTAGAGTGTAGGGTATAGAGTGTATGGTATAGAGTGTAGGGTGTAGAGTGTATAGTATAGAGTGTAGGGTAAAGAGTGTAGAGTGTAGGGTATAGAGTGTAGGGTATAGAGTGTAGGGTATAGAGTGTATGGTATAGAGTGTACGGTATAGAGTGTATGATATAGAGTGTATGGTATATAGTGTAGGGTATAGAGTGTTTGGTATAGAGTGTAAGGTATAGAGTGTAGAGAGTAGGGTATAGATTTTAGAGTGTAGAGTGTAGGGTATAGAGTGTAGGGTATAGAGTGTATGGAATAGAGTGTATGGTATAGAGTGTAGGGTGTAGAGTGTAGGGTATAGAGTGTAGAGTGTGGGGTATAGAGTGTAGAGTGTAGGGTATAGAGTGTATGATATAGAGTGTAGAGTATAGAGTGTATGGTATAGATTGCAGGTTATAGAGTGTAGGGTATAGAGTGTAGGGTATAGAGTGTAGAGTGTAGGGTATAGAGTGTAGGGTATAGAGTGTATGGTATAGAGTGTATGGTATAGATTGTAGGGTATAGAGTGTAGGGTATAGAGTGTAGAGTGTAGGGTATAGAGTGTAGAAAGTAGGGTATAGTGTGTAGGGTATAGAGTTTAGAGTGTAGGGTATAGAGTGTAGGGTATAGAGTGTAGGATATAGAGTGTAGAGTGTAGGGTATAGAGTGTAGAGTGTAGGATATAGAGTGTAGAGTGTAGGGTATAGAGTGTAGGGTATAGAGTGTATGGTATAGAGTGTATGGTATAGATTGTAGGGTATAGAGTGTAGGGTATAGAGTGTAGAATGTAGGGTATAGAGTGTAGAAAGTAGGGTATAGTGTGTAGGGTATAGAGTGTAGAGTGTAGGGTATAGAGTGTATTGTATAGAGTGTAGATTGTATGGTATAGAGTGTAGGGTATAGAGTGTATAGTGTAGGGTACAGAGTGTAGAGTGTAGGGTATAGAGTGTAGAGTATAGAGTGTTGGGATATAGAGTGTAGGTTATAGAGTGTAGGGTATAGAGTGTAGGGTATAGAGTATATAGTGTAGGGTATAGAGTGTAGGGTATAGAGTGTAGGGTATAGAGTGTAGGGTATAGAGTGTAGGGTATAAAGTGTAGAGTGTAGGGTATAGAGTGTAGGGTATAGAGTGTAGGGTATAGAGTGTAGGGTATAGAGTGTAGAGTGTAGGGTGTAGAGTGTAGAGTGTAGAGTATAGAGTGTAAGGTATAGAGTGTAGGGTATAGAGTGTATGTTATAGAGTGTAGGGTATAGAGTGTAGAGTGTAGGGTATAGAGTGTAAGGTATAGAGTGTAGGGTATAGAGTGTAGGGTATAGAGTGTAGGGTATAGAGTGTAGGGTATAAAGTGTAGAGTGTAGGGTATAGAGTGTAGGGTTTAGATTGTATGTTATAGAGTGTAGGGTATAGAGTGTAGAGTGTAGGATATAGAGTGTAGAGTGTAGGGTATAGAGTGTAGGGTATATAGTGTAGGGTATAGAGTGTAGGGTATAGAGTGTAGGGTATAGAGTGTATGGTATAGAGTGTAGAGTGTAGGGTATAGAGTGTAGGGTATAGAGTGTAGATTGTATGGTATAGAGTGTAGGATATAGAGTGTATAGTGTAGGGTATAGAGTGTAGAGTGTAGGGTATAGAGTGTAGGGTATAGAGTGTTGGGATATAGAGTGTAGGGTATAGAGTGTCGGGTATAGAGTGTAGGGTATAGATTGTAGGGTAAAGAGTGTAGGGTATAGAGTGTAGGGTATACAGTATAGTGTAGGGTATAGAGTGTAGGGTATAGAGTGTAGAGTGTAGGGTCTAGAGTGTAGGGTATAGAGTGTAGGGTATAGAGTGTAGGGTATAAAGTGTAGAGTGTAGGGTATAGAGTGTAGGGTATAGAGTGTAAAGTGTAGGGTGTAGAGGGGAGAGTGTAGGGTATAGAGTGTAAGGTATAGGGTGTAGGGTATAAAGTGTATGTTATAGAGTGTAGGGTATAGAGTGTAGAGTGTAGGGTATAGAGTGTAGGGTATAGAGTGTAGAGTGTAGGGTATAGAGTGTAGGGTATAGAGTGTAGATTGTGTGGTATAGAGTGTAGGGTATAGAGTGTATAGTGTAGGGTATAGAGTGTAGAGTGTAGGGTATAGAGTGTAGGGTATAGAGTGTAGGGTATAGAGTGTAGAGTGTAGGGAGTAGAGTGTAGGGTATAGAATGTAGGGTATAGAGTGTAGAGTGTAGGGTATAGATTGTAGGGTATAGAGTGTAGGGTATAGAGTGTAGAGTGTAGGGTATAGAGTGTAGGGTATAGAATGTAAGGTTTAGAGTGTAGGGTATAGAGTGTAGGGTATAGAGTGTAGAGTGTAGGGTTTAGAGTATAGAGTGTAGAGTGTAGGGTATAGAGTGTATGGTATAGAGTGTAGGGAATAGAGTGTAGAGTGTAGGGTATAGAGTGTATGGTATAGAGTGTAGGGTATAGAGTGTAGAGTATAGAGTGTAGGGTATAGAGTGTAGGGTATAGAGTGTAGGGTATAGAATGTATGGTATAGAGTGTAGGGAATAGAGTGTAGAGTGTAGGGTATAGAGTGTATAGTGTAGGGTATAGAGTGCAGGGTATAGAGTGTATGGAATAGAGTGTATGGAATATAGTGTACGGTATAGAGTGTAGAGTGTCGGGTATAGAGTGTAGGGTATAGAGGGTAGGGTGTAGGGTATAGATTGTAGGGTATAGAGTGTAGAGTGTAGGGTATAGAGTGCATGGTATAGAGTGTAGGGTGTAGAGTGTATGGTATAGAGTGTACAGTATAGAGTGTATGGTATAGAGTGTAGAGTGTAGGGTATAAAGTGTATGGTATAGAGTGTAGGGTGTAGAGTGTATAGTATAGAGTGTAGGGTAAAGAGTGTAGAGTGTAGGGTATAGAGTGTAGGGTATAGAGTGTAGGGTATAGAGTGTATGGTATAGAGTGTACGGTATAGAGTGTATGATATAGAGTGTATGGTATATAGTGTAGGGTATAGAGTGTTTGGTATAGAGTGTAAGGTATAGAGTGTAGAGAGTAGGGTATAGATTTTAGAGTGTAGAGTGTAGGGTATAGAGTGTAGGGTATAGAGTGTATGGAATAGAGTGTATGGTATAGAGTGTAGGGTGTAGAGTGTAGGGTATAGAGTGTAGAGTGTGGGGTATAGAGTGTAGAGTGTAGGGTATAGAGTGTATGATATAGAGTGTAGAGTATAGAGTGTATGGTATAGATTGCAGGGTATAGAGTGTAGGGTATAGAGTGTAGGGTATAGAGTGTAGAGTGTAGGGTATAGAGTGTAGGGTATAGAGTGTATGGTATAGAGTGTATGGTATAGATTGTAGGGTATAGAGTGTAGGGTATAGAGTGTAGAGTGTAGGGTATAGAGTGTAGAAAGTAGGGTATAGTGTGTAGGGTATAGAGTTTAGAGTGTAGGGTATAGAGTGTAGGGTATAGAGTGTAGAGTGTAGGATATAGAGTGTAGAGTGTAGGGTATAGAGTGTAGAGTGTAGGGTATAGAGTGTAGAGTGTAGGGTATAGAGTGTAGGGTATAGAGTGTATTGTATAGAGTGTAGGGTATAGAGTGTTGGGTATAGAGGGTAGAGTGTAGGGATTAGAGTGCAGGGTATAGAGTGTAGGGTATAGAGTGTAGAGCGTAGGGTATAGAGTGTAGGGTATAGAGTGTACGGTATAGAGTGTTGGGCTATAGAGTGTAGGGTATAGAGTGTAGGGTATAGAGTGTATGGTATAGAGTGTAGGGTATACAGTCTAGGGTATAAAGTGTAGAGTGTAGGGTATAGAGTGTAGGGTATAGAGTGTAGAGTGTAGGATATAGAGTGTAGAGTGTAGGGTATAGAGTGTAGAGTGTAGGGTATAGAGTGTAGAGTGTAGGGTATAGAGTGTAGGGTATAGAGTGTATTGTATAGAGTGTAGGGTATAGAGTGTTGGGTATAGAGGGTAGAGTGTAGGGATTAGAGTGTAGGGTATAGAGTGTAGGGTATAGAGTGTAGAGCGTAGGGTATAGAGTGTTGGGTATAGAGTGTACGGTATAGAGTGTTGGGCTATAGAGTGTAGGGTATAGAGTGTAGGGTATAGAGTGTAGGGTATAGAGTGTAGGGTATACAGTCTAGGGTATAAAGTGTAGAGTGTAGGGTATAGAGTGTAGGGTATAGAGTGTAGGGTATAGAGTGTAGGGTATAGAGTGTAGGGTATTGAGTGTAGACTGTAGAGTGTAGGGTATAGAGTGTAGAGTTTAGGGTATAGATTGTAGGGTATAGAGTGTAGGGTTTAGAGTGTATGGTATAGAGTGTAGGGTATAGAGTGTAGAGTGTAGGGTATAGAGTGTAGGGTATAGAGTGTAGGGTATAGAGTGTATGGTATAGAGTGTACGGTATAGAGTGTAGAGTGTAGGGTATAGAGTGTAGGGTATAAAGTGTAGGGTATGGATTGTAGGGTATAGAGTGTATTATGTAGGGTATAGAGTATAGGGTATAGAGTGTATGGTGTATAGTGTAGGGTATAGAGTGTATAGTGTAGGGTATAGAGTGTAGGGTTTAGAGTGTAGGGTATAGAGTGTAGGGTATAGAGTGTAGAGTGTAGGGTATAGAGTGTATGGTATAGAGTGTAGGGTATAGAGTGTAGGGTATAGAGTGTAGGGTATAGAGTGTAGGGTATAGAGTGTAGAGTGTAGGGTATAGAGTTTAGGGTATAGAGTGTATGGTATAGAGTGTAGAGTGTAGGGTATAGAGTGTATAGTGTAGGGTATAGAGTGTAGGGTATAGAGTGTAGGGTAGAGAGTGTATGGTATAGAGTGTAGGGAATAGAGTGTAGAGTGTAGGGTATAGAGTGTATGGTATAGAGTGTAGGGTATAGAGTGTAGAGTATAGAGTGTAGGGTATAGAGTGTAGGGTATAGAGTGTAGGGTATAGAATGTATGGTATAGAGTGTAGGGAATAGAGTGTAGAGTGTAGGGTATAGAGTGTATGGTGTAGAGTGTAGGGTATAGAGTGTATAGTGTAGGGTATAGAGTGCAGGGTATAGAGTGTATGGAATAGAGTGTATGGAATATAGTGTACGGTATAGAGTGTAGAGTGTAGGGTATAGAGTGTAGGGTATAGAGCGTAGGGTGTAGGGTATAGATTGTAGGGTATAGAGTGTAGGGTATAGAGTGTAGAGTGTAGGGTATAGAGTGCATGGTATAGGGTGTAGGGTGTAGAGTGTATGGTATAAAGTGTACAATATAGAGTGTATGGTATAGAGTGTAGAGTGTAGGGTATAGAGTGTATGGTATAGAGTGTAGGGTGTAGAGTGTATAGTATAGAGTGTAGGGTACAGAGTGTAGAGTGTAGGGTATAGAGTGTAGGGTATAGAGTGTAGGGTATAGAGTGTATGGTATAGAGTTTACGGTATAGAGTGTATGATATAGAGTGTATGGTATATAGTGTAGGGTATAGAGTGTTTGGTATAGAGTGTAAGGTATAGAGTGTAGAGAGTAGGGTATATATTTTAGAGTGTAGATTGTAGGGTATAGAGTGTAGGGTATAGAGTGTATGGAATAGAGTGTATGGTATAGAGTGTAGGGTGTAGAGTGTAGGGTATAGAGTGTAGAGTGTGGGGTATAGAGTGTAGAGTGTAGGGTATAGAGTGTATGATATAGAGTGTAGGGTATAGAGTGTATGGTATAGATTGCAGGGTATACAGTGTAGGGTATAGAGTGTAGGGTATAGAGTGTAGAGTGTAGGGTATAGAGTGTAGGGTATAGAGTGTAGATTGTATGGTATAGAGTGTAGGATATAGAGTGTATAGTGTAGGGTATAGAGTGTAGAGTGTAGGGTATAGAGTGTAGGGTATAGAGTGTTGGGATATAGAGTGTAGGGTATAGAGTGTAGGGAATAGAGTGTAGGGTATAGATTGTAGGGTAAAGAGTGTAGGGTATAGAGTGTAGGGTATACAGTATAGTGTAGGGTATAGAGTGTAGGGTATAGAGTGTAGAGTGTAGGGTCTAGAGTGTAGGGTATAGAGTGTAGGGTATAGAGTGTAGGGTATAAAGTGTAGAGTGTAGGGTATAGAGTGTAGGGTATAGAGTGTAAAGTGTAGGGTGTAGAGGGGAGAGTGTAGGGTATAGAGTGTAAGGTATAGGGTGTAGGGTATAAAGTGTATGTTATAGAGTGTAGGGTGTAGAGTGTAGGGTATAGAGTGTAGGGTATAGAGTGTAGAGTGTAGGGTATAGAGTGTAGAAAGTAGGGTATAGTGTGTAGGGTATAGAGTGTAGAGTGTAGGGTATAGAGTGTAGGGTATAGAGTGTAGATTGTGTGGTATAGAGTGTAGGGTATAGAGTGTATAGTGTAGGGTATAGAGTGTAGAGTGTAGGGTATAGAGTGTAGGGTATAGAGTGTAGGGTATAGAGTGTAGAGTGTAGGGAGTAGAGTGTAGGGTATAGAATGTAGGGTATAGAGTGTAGAGTGTAGGGTATAGATTGTAGGGTATAGAGTGTAGGGTATAGAGTGTAGAGTGTAGGGTATAGAGTGTAGGGTATAGAATGTAAGGTTTAGAGTGTAGGGTATAGAGTGTAGGGTATAGAGTGTAGAGTGTAGGGTTTAGAGTATAGAGTGTAGAGTGTAGGGTATAGAGTGTAGGGTATAGAGTGTAGGGTATAGAGTGTAGAGTGTAGGGAGTAGAGTGTAGGGTATAGAATGTAGGGTATAGAGTGTAGAGTGTAGGGTATAGATTGTAGGGTATAGAGTGTATGGTATAGAGTGTAGGGAATAGAGTGTAGAGTGTAGGGTATAGAGTGTATGGTATAGAGTGTAGGGTATAGAGTGTAGAGTATAGAGTGTAGGGTATAGAGTGTAGGGTATAGAGTGTAGGGTATAGAATGTATGGTATAGAGTGTAGGGAATAGAGTGTAGAGTGTAGGGTATAGAGTGTATAGTGTAGGGTATAGAGTGCAGGGTATAGAGTGTATGGAATAGAGTGTATGGAATATAGTGTACGGTATAGAGTGTAGAGTGTCGGGTATAGAGTGTAGGGTATAGAGCGTAGGGTGTAGGGTATAGATTGTAGGGTATAGAGTGTAGAGTGTAGGGTATAGAGTGCATGGTATAGAGTGTAGGGTGTAGAGTGTATGGTATAGAGTGTACAGTATAGAGTGTATGGTATAGAGTGTAGAGTGTAGGGTATAGAGTGTATGGTATAGAGTGTAGGGTGTAGAGTGTATAGTATAGAGTGTAGGGTAAAGAGTGTAGAGTGTAGGGTATAGAGTGTAGGGTATAGAGTGTAGGGTATAGAGTGTATGGTATAGAGTGTACGGTATAGAGTGTATGATATAGAGTGTATGGTATATAGTGTAGGGTATAGAGTGTTTGGTATAGAGTGTAAGGTATAGAGTGTAGAGAGTAGGGTATAGATTTTAGAGTGTAGAGTGTAGGGTATAGAGTGTAGGGTATAGAGTGTATGGAATAGAGTGTATGGTATAGAGTGTAGGGTGTAGAGTGTAGGGTATAGAGTGTAGAGTGTGGGGTATAGAGTGTAGAGTGTAGGGTATAGAGTGTATGATATAGAGTGTAGAGTATAGAGTGTATGGTATAGATTGCAGGTTATAGAGTGTAGGGTATAGAGTGTAGGGTATAGAGTGTAGAGTGTAGGGTATAGAGTGTAGGGTATAGAGTGTATGGTATAGAGTGTATGGTATAGATTGTAGGGTATAGAGTGTAGGGTATAGAGTGTAGAGTGTAGGGTATAGAGTGTAGAAAGTAGGGTATAGTGTGTAGGGTATAGAGTTTAGAGTGTAGGGTATAGAGTGTAGGGTATAGAGTGTAGGATATAGAGTGTAGAGTGTAGGGTATAGAGTGTAGAGTGTAGGATATAGAGTGTAGAGTGTAGGGTATAGAGTGTAGGGTATAGAGTGTATGGTATAGAGTGTATGGTATAGATTGTAGGGTATAGAGTGTAGGGTATAGAGTGTAGAATGTAGGGTATAGAGTGTAGAAAGTAGGGTATAGTGTGTAGGGTATAGAGTGTAGAGTGTAGGGTATAGAGTGTATTGTATAGAGTGTAGATTGTATGGTATAGAGTGTAGGGTATAGAGTGTATAGTGTAGGGTACAGAGTGTAGAGTGTAGGGTATAGAGTGTAGAGTATAGAGTGTTGGGATATAGAGTGTAGGTTATAGAGTGTAGGGTATAGAGTGTAGGGTATAGAGTATATAGTGTAGGGTATAGAGTGTAGGGTATAGAGTGTAGGGTATAGAGTGTAGGGTATAGAGTGTAGGGTATAAAGTGTAGAGTGTAGGGTATAGAGTGTAGGGTATAGAGTGTAGGGTATAGAGTGTAGGGTATAGAGTGTAGAGTGTAGGGTGTAGAGTGTAGAGTGTAGAGTATAGAGTGTAAGGTATAGAGTGTAGGGTATAGAGTGTATGTTATAGAGTGTAGGGTATAGAGTGTAGAGTGTAGGGTATAGAGTGTAAGGTATAGAGTGTAGGGTATAGAGTGTAGGGTATAGAGTGTAGGGTATAGAGTGTAGGGTATAAAGTGTAGAGTGTAGGGTATAGAGTGTAGGGTTTAGATTGTATGTTATAGAGTGTAGGGTATAGAGTGTAGAGTGTAGGATATAGAGTGTAGAGTGTAGGGTATAGAGTGTAGGGTATATAGTGTAGGGTATAGAGTGTAGGGTATAGAGTGTAGGGTATAGAGTGTATGGTATAGAGTGTAGAGTGTAGGGTATAGAGTGTAGGGTATAGAGTGTAGATTGTATGGTATAGAGTGTAGGATATAGAGTGTATAGTGTAGGGTATAGAGTGTAGAGTGTAGGGTATAGAGTGTAGGGTATAGAGTGTTGGGATATAGAGTGTAGGGTATAGAGTGTCGGGTATAGAGTGTAGGGTATAGATTGTAGGGTAAAGAGTGTAGGGTATAGAGTGTAGGGTATACAGTATAGTGTAGGGTATAGAGTGTAGGGTATAGAGTGTAGAGTGTAGGGTCTAGAGTGTAGGGTATAGAGTGTAGGGTATAGAGTGTAGGGTATAAAGTGTAGAGTGTAGGGTATAGAGTGTAGGGTATAGAGTGTAAAGTGTAGGGTGTAGAGGGGAGAGTGTAGGGTATAGAGTGTAAGGTATAGGGTGTAGGGTATAAAGTGTATGTTATAGAGTGTAGGGTATAGAGTGTAGAGTGTAGGGTATAGAGTGTAGGGTATAGAGTGTAGAGTGTAGGGTATAGAGTGTAGGGTATAGAGTGTAGATTGTGTGGTATAGAGTGTAGGGTATAGAGTGTATAGTGTAGGGTATAGAGTGTAGAGTGTAGGGTATAGAGTGTAGGGTATAGAGTGTAGGGTATAGAGTGTAGAGTGTAGGGAGTAGAGTGTAGGGTATAGAATGTAGGGTATAGAGTGTAGAGTGTAGGGTATAGATTGTAGGGTATAGAGTGTAGGGTATAGAGTGTAGAGTGTAGGGTATAGAGTGTAGGGTATAGAATGTAAGGTTTAGAGTGTAGGGTATAGAGTGTAGGGTATAGAGTGTAGAGTGTAGGGTTTAGAGTATAGAGTGTAGAGTGTAGGGTATAGAGTGTATGGTATAGAGTGTAGGGAATAGAGTGTAGAGTGTAGGGTATAGAGTGTATGGTATAGAGTGTAGGGTATAGAGTGTAGAGTATAGAGTGTAGGGTATAGAGTGTAGGGTATAGAGTGTAGGGTATAGAATGTATGGTATAGAGTGTAGGGAATAGAGTGTAGAGTGTAGGGTATAGAGTGTATAGTGTAGGGTATAGAGTGCAGGGTATAGAGTGTATGGAATAGAGTGTATGGAATATAGTGTACGGTATAGAGTGTAGAGTGTCGGGTATAGAGTGTAGGGTATAGAGCGTAGGGTGTAGGGTATAGATTGTAGGGTATAGAGTGTAGAGTGTAGGGTATAGAGTGCATGGTATAGAGTGTAGGGTGTAGAGTGTATGGTATAGAGTGTACAGTATAGAGTGTATGGTATAGAGTGTAGAGTGTAGGGTATAAAGTGTATGGTATAGAGTGTAGGGTGTAGAGTGTATAGTATAGAGTGTAGGGTAAAGAGTGTAGAGTGTAGGGTATAGAGTGTAGGGTATAGAGTGTAGGGTATAGAGTGTATGGTATAGAGTGTACGGTATAGAGTGTATGATATAGAGTGTATGGTATATAGTGTAGGGTATAGAGTGTTTGGTATAGAGTGTAAGGTATAGAGTGTAGAGAGTAGGGTATAGATTTTAGAGTGTAGAGTGTAGGGTATAGAGTGTAGGGTATAGAGTGTATGGAATAGAGTGTATGGTATAGAGTGTAGGGTGTAGAGTGTAGGGTATAGAGTGTAGAGTGAGGGGTATAGAGTGTAGAGTGTAGGGTATAGAGTGTATGATATAGAGTGTAGAGTATAGAGTGTATGGTATAGATTGCAGGGTATAGAGTGTAGGGTATAGAGTGTAGGGTATAGAGTGTAGAGTGTAGGGTATAGAGTGTAGGGTATAGAGTGTATGGTATAGAGTGTATGGTATAGATTGTAGGGTATAGAGTGTAGGGTATAGAGTGTAGAGTGTAGGGTATAGAGTGTAGAAAGTAGGGTATAGTGTGTAGGGTATAGAGTTTAGAGTGTAGGGTATAGAGTGTAGGGTATAGAGTGTAGAGTGTAGGATATAGAGTGTAGAGTGTAGGGTATAGAGTGTAGAGTGTAGGGTATAGAGTGTAGGGTATAGAGTGTATTGTATAGAGTGTAGGGTATAGAGTGTTGGGTATAGAGGGTAGAGTGTAGGGATTAGAGTGCAGGGTATAGAGTGTAGGGTATAGAGTGTAGAGCGTAGGGTATAGAGTGTAGGGTATAGAGTGTACGGTATAGAGTGTTGGGCTATAGAGTGTAGGGTATAGAGTGTAGGGTATAGAGTGTAGGGTATAGAGTGTAGGGTATACAGTCTAGGGTATAAAGTGTAGAGTGTAGGGTATAGAGTGTAGGGTATAGAGTGTAGAGTGTAGGATATAGAGTGTAGAGTGTAGGGTATAGAGTGTAGAGTGTAGGGTATAGAGTGTAGAGTGTAGGGTATAGAGTGTAGGGTATAGAGTGTATTGTATAGAGTGTAGGGTATAGAGTGTTGGGTATAGAGGGTAGAGTGTAGGGATTAGAGTGTAGGGTATAGAGTGTAGGGTATAGAGTGTAGAGCGTAGGGTATAGAGTGTTGGGTATAGAGTGTACGGTATAGAGTGTTGGGCTATAGAGTGTAGGGTATAGAGTGTAGGGTATAGAGTGTAGGGTATAGAGTGTAGGGTATACAGTCTAGGGTATAAAGTGTAGAGTGTAGGGTATAGAGTGTAGGGTATAGAGTGTAGGGTATAGAGTGTAGGGTATAGAGTGTAGGGTATTGAGTGTAGACTGTAGAGTGTAGGGTATAGAGTGTAGAGTTTAGGGTATAGATTGTAGGGTATAGAGTGTAGGGTTTAGAGTGTATGGTATAGAGTGTAGGGTATAGAGTGTAGAGTGTAGGGTATAGAGTGTAGGGTATAGAGTGTAGGGTATAGAGTGTATGGTATAGAGTGTACGGTATAGAGTGTAGAGTGTAGGGTATAGAGTGTAGGGTATAAAGTGTAGGGTATGGATTGTAGGGTATAGAGTGTATTATGTAGGGTATAGAGTATAGGGTATAGAGTGTATGGTGTATAGTGTAGGGTATAGAGTGTATAGTGTAGGGTATAGAGTGTAGGGTTTAGAGTGTAGGGTATAGAGTGTAGGGTATAGAGTGTAGAGTGTAGGGTATAGAGTGTATGGTATAGAGTGTAGGGTATAGAGTGTAGGGTATAGAGTGTAGGGTATAGAGTGTAGGGTATAGAGTGTAGAGTGTAGGGTATAGAGTTTAGGGTATAGAGTGTATGGTATAGAGTGTAGAGTGTAGGGTATAGAGTGTAGGGTAGAGAGTGTATGGTATAGAGTGTAGGGAATAGAGTGTAGAGTGTAGGGTATAGAGTGTATGGTATAGAGTGTAGGGTATAGAGTGTAGAGTATAGAGTGTAGGGTATAGAGTGTAGGGTATAGAGTGTAGGGTATAGAATGTATGGTATAGAGTGTAGGGAATAGAGTGTAGAGTGTAGGGTATAGAGTGTATGGTGTAGAGTGTAGGGTATAGAGTGTATAGTGTAGGGTATAGAGTGCAGGGTATAGAGTGTATGGAATAGAGTGTATGGAATATAGTGTACGGTATAGAGTGTAGAGTATAGAGTGTAGGGTATAGAGCGTAGGGTGTAGGGTATAGATTGTAGGGTATAGAGTGTAGGGTATAGAGTGTAGAGTGTAGGGTATAGAGTGCATGGTATAGGGTGTAGGGTGTAGAGTGTATGGTATAGAGTGTACAATATAGAGTGTATGGTATAGAGTGTAGAGTGTAGGGTATAGAGTGTATGGTATAGAGTGTAGGGTGTAGAGTGTATAGTATAGAGTGTAGGGTACAGAGTGTAGAGTGTAGGGTATAGAGTGTAGGGTATAGAGTGTAGGGTATAGAGTGTATGGTATAGAGTGTACGGTATAGAGTGTATGATATAGAGTGTATGGTATATAGTGTAGGGTATAGAGTGTTTGGTATAGAGTGTAAGGTATAGAGTGTAGAGAGTAGGGTATATATTTTAGAGTGTAGATTGTAGGGTATAGAGTGTAGGGTATAGAGTGTATGGAATAGAGTGTATGGTATAGAGTGTAGGGTGTAGAGTGTAGGGTATAGAGTGTAGAGTGTGGGGTATAGAGTGTAGAGTGTAGGGTATAGAGTGTATGATATAGAGTGTAGGGTATAGAGTGTATGGTATAGATTGCAGGGTATACAGTGTAGGGTATAGAGTGTAGGGTATAGAGTGTAGAGTGTAGGGTATAGAGTGTAGGGTATAGAGTGTAGATTGTATGGTATAGAGTGTAGGATATAGAGTGTATAGTGTAGGGTATAGAGTGTAGAGTGTAGGGTATAGAGTGTAGGGTATAGAGTGTTGGGATATAGAGTGTAGGGTATAGAGTGTAGGGAATAGAGTGTAGGGTATAGATTGTAGGGTAAAGAGTGTAGGGTATAGAGTGTAGGGTATACAGTATAGTGTAGGGTATAGAGTGTAGGGTATAGAGTGTAGAGTGTAGGGTCTAGAGTGTAGGGTATAGAGTGTAGGGTATAGAGTGTAGGGTATAAAGTGTAGAGTGTAGGGTATAGAGTGTAGGGTATAGAGTGTAAAGTGTAGGGTGTAGAGGGGAGAGTGTAGGGTATAGAGTGTAAGGTATAGGGTGTAGGGTATAAAGTGTATGTTATAGAGTGTAGGGTGTAGAGTGTAGGGTATAGAGTGTAGGGTATAGAGTGTAGAGTGTAGGGTATAGAGTGTAGAAAGTAGGGTATAGTGTGTAGGGTATAGAGTGTAGAGTGTAGGGTATAGAGTGTAGGGTATAGAGTGTAGATTGTGTGGTATAGAGTGTAGGGTATAGAGTGTATAGTGTAGGGTATAGAGTGTAGAGTGTAGGGTATAGAGTGTAGGGTATAGAGTGTAGGGTATAGAGTGTAGAGTGTAGGGAGTAGAGTGTAGGGTATAGAATGTAGGGTATAGAGTGTAGAGTGTAGGGTATAGATTGTAGGGTATAGAGTGTAGGGTATAGAGTGTAGAGTGTAGGGTATAGAGTGTAGGGTATAGAATGTAAGGTTTAGAGTGTAGGGTATAGAGTGTAGGGTATAGAGTGTAGAGTGTAGGGTTTAGAGTATAGAGTGTAGAGTGTAGGGTATAGAGTGTAGGGTATAGAGTGTAGGGTATAGAGTGTAGAGTGTAGGGAGTAGAGTGTAGGGTATAGAATGTAGGGTATAGAGTGTAGAGTGTAGGGTATAGATTGTAGGGTATAGAGTGTATGGTATAGAGTGTAGGGAATAGAGTGTAGAGTGTAGGGTATAGAGTGTATGGTATAGAGTGTAGGGTATAGAGTGTAGAGTATAGAGTGTAGGGTATAGAGTGTAGGGTATAGAGTGTAGGGTATAGAATGTATGGTATAGAGTGTAGGGAATAGAGTGTAGAGTGTAGGGTATAGAGTGTATAGTGTAGGGTATAGAGTGCAGGGTATAGAGTGTATGGAATAGAGTGTATGGAATATAGTGTACGGTATAGAGTGTAGAGTGTCGGGTATAGAGTGTAGGGTATAGAGCGTAGGGTGTAGGCTATAGATTGTAGGGTATAGAGTGTAGAGTGTAGGGTATAGAGTGCATGGTATAGAGTGTAGGGTGTAGAGTGTATGGTATAGAGTGTACAGTATAGAGTGTATGGTATAGAGTGTAGAGTGTAGGGTATAGAGTGTATGGTATAGAGTGTAGGGTGTAGAGTGTATAGTATAGAGTGTAGGGTAAAGAGTGTAGAGTGTAGGGTATAGAGTGTAGGGTATAGAGTGTAGGGTATAGAGTGTATGGTATAGAGTGTACGGTATAGAGTGTATGATATAGAGTATATGGTATATAGTGTAGGGTATAGAGTGTTTGGTATAGAGTGTAAGGTATAGAGTGTAGAGAGTAGGGTATAGATTTTAGAGTGTAGAGTGTAGGGTATAGAGTGTAGGGTATAGAGTGTATGGAATAGAGTGTATGGTATAGAGTGTAGGGTGTAGAGTGTAGGGTATAGAGTGTAGAGTGTGGGGTATAGAGTGTAGAGTGTAGGGTATAGAGTGTATGATATAGAGTGTAGAGTATAGAGTGTATGGTATAGATTGCAGGGTATAGAGTGTAGGGTATAGAGTGTAGGGTATAGAGTGTAGAGTGTAGGGTATAGAGTGTAGGGTATAGAGTGTATGGTATAGAGTGTATGGTATAGATTGTAGGGTATAGAGTGTAGGGTATAGAGTGTAGAGTGTAGGGTATAGAGTGTAGAAAGTAGGGTATAGTGTGTAGGGTATAGAGTTTAGAGTGTAGGGTATAGAGTGTAGGGTATAGAGTGTAGAGTGTAGGATATAGAGTGTAGAGTGTAGGGTATAGAGTGTAGAGTGTAGGGTATAGAGTGTAGAGTGTAGGGTATAGAGTGTAGGGTATAGAGTGTATTGTATAGAGTGTAGGGTATAGAGTGTTGGGTATAGAGGGTAGAGTGTAGGGATTAGAGTGTAGGGTATAGAGTGTAGGGTATAGAGTGTAGAGCGTAGGGTATAGAGTGTAGGGTATAGAGTGTACGGTATAGAGTGTTGGGCTATAGAGTGTAGGGTATAGAGTGTAGGGTATAGAGTGTAGGGTATAGAGTGTAGGGTATACAGTCTAGGGTATAAAGTGTAGAGTGTAGGGTATAGAGTGTAGGGTATAGAGTGTAGAGTGTAGGATATAGAGTGTAGAGTGTAGGGTATAGAGTGTAGAGTGTAGGGTATAGAGTGTAGAGTGTAGGGTATAGAGTGTAGGGTATAGAGTGTATTGTATAGAGTGTAGGGTATAGAGTGTTGGGTATAGAGGGTAGAGTGTAGGGATTAGAGTGTAGGGTATAGAGTGTAGGGTATAGAGTGTAGAGCGTAGGGTATAGAGTGTAGGGTATAGAGTGTACGGTGTAGAGTGTTGGGCTATAGAGTGTAGGGTATAGAGTGTAGGGTATAGAGTGTAGGGTATAGAGTGTAGGGTATACAGTCTAGTGTATAAAGTGTAGAGTGTAGGGTATAGAATGTAGGGTATAGAGTGTAGGGTATAGAGTGTAGGGTATAGAGTGTAGGGTATTGAGTGTAGACTGTAGAGTGTAGGGTATAGAGTGTAGGGTATATAGTGTATGGTATAGAGTGTATGGTATAGATTGTAGGGTATAGAGTGTAGGGTATAGAGTGTAGAATGTAGGGTATAGAGTGTAGAAAGTAGGGTATAGTGTGTAGGGTATAGAGTGTAGAGTGTAGGGTATAGAGTGTAGGGTACAGAGTGTAGATTGTATGGTATAGAGTGTAGGGTATAGAGTGTATAGTGTAGGGTATAGAGTGTAGAGTGTAGGGTATAGAGTGTAGAGTATAGAGTGTTGGGATATAGAGTGTAGGGTATAGAGTGTAGGGTATAGAGTGTAGGGTATAGAGTATATAGTGTAGGGTATAGAGTGTAGGGTATAGAGTGTAGGGTATAGAGTGTAGGGTATAGAGTGTAGGGTATAGAGTGTAGGGTATAAAGTGTAGAGTGTAGGGTATAGAGTGTAGGGTATAGAGTGTAGGGTATAGAGTGTAGGGTATAGAGTGTAGAGTGTAGAGTGTAGAGTGTAGAGTGTAGGGTATAGAGTGTAAGGTATAGAGTGTAGGGTATAGAGTGTATGTTATAGAGTGTAGGGTATAGAGTGTAGAGTGTAGGGTATAGAGTGTAAGGTATAGAGTGTAGGGTATAGAGTGTAGGGTATAGAGTGTAGGGTATAGAGTGTAGGGTATAAAGTGTAGAGTGTAGGGTATAGAGTGTAGGGTTTAGATTGTATGTTATAGAGTGTAGGGTATAGAGTGTAGAGTGTAGGATATAGAGTGTAGAGTGTAGGGTATAGAGTGTAGGGTATATAGTGTAGGGTATAGAGTGTAGGGTATAGAGTGTAGGGTATAGAGTGTATGGTATAGAGTGTAGAGTGTAGGGTATAGAGTGTAGAAAGTAGGGTATAGTGTGTAGGGTATGGAGTGTAGAGTGTAGGGTATAGAGTGTAGGGTATAGAGTGTAGATTGTATTGTATAGAGTGTAGGGTAAAGAGTGTATAGTGTAGGGTATAGAGTGTAGAGTGTAGATTATAGAGTGTAGGGTATAGAGTGTTGGGATATAGAGTGTAGGGTATAGAGTGTCGGGTATAGAGTGTAGGGTATAGATTGTAGGGTAAAGAGTGTAGGGTATAGAGTGTAGGGTATACAGTATAGTGTAGCATATAGAGTGTAGGGTATAGAGTGTAGAGTGTAGGGTCTAGAGTGTAGGGTATAGAGTGTAGGGTATAAAGTGTAGAGTGTAGGGTATAGAGTGTAGGGTATAGAGTGTAGAGTGTAGGGTGTAGAGTGGAGAGTGTAGGGTATAGAGTGTAAGGTATAGAGTGTAGGGTATAAAGTGTATGTTATAGAGTGTAGGGTATCCCTAAACCAGGGATCCAAGCTTCAGGAGGCTAATTTGCATATTCCAGGTGCCTTCTGGGAGAAGCGAAGTCTCCCTAAGCTAGAAGATCGTTGGGTACAGCCGGGACCAGCTGCTTCGAAAGCATCACCAAACCAGGGATCCAAGCTTCAGGAGGCTAATTTGCATATTCCAGGTGCCTTCTGGGAGAAGCGAAGTCTCCCTAAGCTAGAAGATCGTTGGGTACAGCCGGGACCAGCTGCTTCGAAAGCATCACCAAACCAGGGATCCAAGCTTCAGGAGGCTAATTTGCATATTCCAGGTGCCTTCTGGGAGAAGCGAAGTCTCCCTAAGCTAGAAGATCGTTGGGTACAGCCGGGACCAGCTGCTTCGAAAGCATCACCAAACCGCGCGCCTTACGGCGCGCAAATTTTTGCCTGTAGGACATTATTGCAAGAGAGCTTGGCTGAGTAGATTACACAAGAAGGAAAACACACAGCAAGTCAGCAGGATCTAGGAGCAACATGGCAGATGTGACAACCTACATGGTGAGCTGCAGCATGTGCTACATGTTCACAGATCGACCAGAAGAAGAATCCAATTTCACCTGTCAGAAGTGTAGACTAGTGGCCCTTTTAGAAGAAAAGGTGCGGGGTCTGGAAGAAAGAATAGCAACTTTGAAACTCATCAAAGAGAATGAAGACTTTCTAGACAGAACAAAAGCATCTCTACTGGTCACAGAAGGTGCAAAAAGTGTCAGAGAACCTCCAAAAGCAGATGAGTGGAAGCATGTGACCAAAAGAAGCAAGAAGACCATGGAGAAATCACCAACCACACAACTGAAGAACCGATATCAAATCTTTGTAGAGGATGAAGATGGCACACCTAAGAATGAAGCAATACCAGCAAGCAAAAAAGAAAAGGGCACACAGCAACAAGTGACAGCAAAAAGTACAGCCAAGAAGCAACGAAGAGTGGTGGTGGTGGGAGACTCACTACTGAGAGGCACAGAAGCAGCCATCTGCAGATCGGACATAACTGCAAGAGAAGTATGCTGCCTTCCAGGTGCGATGATCAAGGATGTGACCGATAGGATACCAAAGCTCTTCAGCTCCAAGGACGTCCACCCATTTCTTCTGATACATGTTGGCACCAATGACACGGCAAGGAAGGACCTACCGACAATCTGCAAGGACTTTGAAGAGTTGGGGAAGAAAGTAAAGGAACTGGATGCACAGGTAGTTTTTTCTTCTATCCTTCCAGTAGACGGGCATGGCACCAGGAGATGGAACAGGATCCTTGATGCAAACAACTGGCTAAGACGATGGTGCAGACAACAAGGATTTGGATTCCTGGACCACGGTGTGAATTACTGGTATGATGGACTCCTCGCCAGAGACGGACTACACCTCAACAAACCTGGGAAACACACATTCGCCAGAAGACTCGCTACACTCATCAGGAGGGCGTTAAACTAGAAGAGGGGACGGGAAGAAAAACATTAGACTCGAACAAAGACGACCCAGGAAAACATACTCAGAAGGGAGGTAAGAACATTTCTAAAACAATCCACAGTGTGGAGATTGGAACAAAACAAAATCCTCTAAACTGCATGCTCGCAAACGCCAGAAGCCTGACAAACAAGATGGAAGAACTAGAAGCAGAAATATCTACAGGTAACTTTGACATAGTGGGAATAACCGAGACATGGTTAGATGAAAGCTATGACTGGGCAGTTAACTTACAGGGTTACAGTCTGTTTAGAAAGGATCGTAAAAATCGGAGAGGAGGAGGGGTTTGTCTCTATGTAAAGTCTTGTCTAAAGTCCACTTTAAGGGAGGATATTAGCGAAGGGAATGAGGATGTCGAGTCCATATGGGTTGAAATTCATGGAGGGAAAAATGGTAACAAAATTCTCATTGGGGTCTGTTCCAAACCCCCAAATATAACAGAAACCATGGAAAGTCTACTTCTAAAGCAGATAGATGAAGCTGCAACCCATAATGAGGTCCTGGTTATGGGGGACTTTAACCCCTTCAAGACCCAGCCTATTTTGACCTTAAAGACCTTGCCGTTTTTTGCAATTCTGACCAGTGTCCCTTTATGAGGTAATAACTCAGGAACGCTTCAACGGATCCTAGCGGTTCTGAGATTGTTTTTTCGTGACATATTGGGTTTCATGTTAGTGGTAAATTTAGGTCAATAAATTCTGCATTTATTTGTGATAAACACAGAAATTTGGCGAAAATTTTGAAAATTTCGCAATTTTCACATTTTGAATTTTTATTCTGTTAAACCAGAGAGATATGTGACACAAAATAGTTAATAAATAACATTTCCCACATGTTTACTTTACATCAGCACAATTTTGGAAACAAAATTTTATTTTGTTAGGAAGTTATAAGGGTTAAAATTTGACCAGCGATTTGTCATTTTTACAACGAAATTTACAAAACCATTTTTTTTAGGGACCACCTCACATTTGAAGTCAGTTTGAGGGGTCTATATGGCTGAAAATACCCAAAAGTGACACCATTCTAAAAACTGCACCCCTCAAGGTACTCAAAACCACATTCAAGAAGTTTATTAACCCTTCAGGTGATTCACAGCAGCAGAAGCAACATGGAAGGAAAAAATGAACATTTAACTTTTTAGTCACAAAAATTATCTTTTAGCAACAATTTTTTTATTTTCCCAATGGTAAAAGGAGAAACTGAACCACGAAAGTTGTTGTCCAATTTGTCCTGAGTACGCTGATACCTCATATGTGGGGGTAAACCACTGTTTGGGCGCACGGCAGGGCTTGGAAGGGAAGGAGCGCCATTTGACTTTTTGAATCAAAAATTGGCTCCACTCTTTAGCGGACACCATGTCACGTTTGGAGAGCCCCCGTGTGCCTAAAAATTGGAGCTCCCCCACAAATGACCCCATTTTGGAAACTAGACGCCCCAAGGAACTTATCTAGATGCATAGTGAGCACTTTGAACCCCCAGGTGCTTCACAAATTGATCCGTAAAAATGAAAAAGTACTTTTTTTTCACAAAAAAATTCTTTTAGCCTCAATTTTTTCATTTTCACATGGGCAACAGGATAAAATGGATCCTAAAATGTGTTGGGCAATTTCTCCTGAGTACACCAATACCTCACATGTGGGGGTAAACCACTGTTTGGGCACATGGTAAGGCTCGGAAGGGAAGGAGCGCCATTTGACTTTTTGAATGAAAAATTATTTCCATCGTTAGCGGACACCATGTCGCGTTTGGATAGCTCCTGTGTGCCTAAACATTGGCGCTCCCCCACAAGTGACCCCATTTTGGAAACTAGACCCCCCAAGGAACTTATTTAGATGCCTAGTGAGCACTTTAAACCCTCAGGTGCTTCACAAATTGATCTGTAAAAATGAAAAAGTACTTTTTTTTCACAAAAAAATTATTTTCGCCTCAATTTTTTCATTTTCACATGGGCAGTAGGATAAAATGGATCATAAAATTTGTTGGGCAATTTCTCCCGAGTACGCCGATACCTCATATGTGGGGGTAAACCACTGTTTGGGCACACGGCAGGGCTCGGAAGGGAAGGCGCGCCATTTGACTTTTTGAATGGAAAATTAGCTCCAATTGTTAGCGGACACCATGTCGCGTTTGGAGAGCCCCCTGTGTGCCTAAACATTGGAGCTCCCCCACAAGTGACCCCATTTTGGAAACTAGACCCCCCAAGGAACTTATCTAGATGCATATTGAGCACTTTAAACCCCCAGGTGCTTCACAGAAGTTTATAACGCAGAGCCATGAAAATAAAAAATAATTTTTCTTTCCTCAAAAATGATTTTTTAGCCTGGAATTTCCTATTTTGCCAAGGATAATGGGAGAAATTGGACCCCAAATATTGTTGTCCAGTTTGTCCTGAGTACGCTGATACCCCATATGTGGGGGTAAACCACTGTTTGGGCGCACGGCAGGGCTCGGAAGGGATGGCATGCCATTTGGCTTTTTAAATGGAAAATTAGCTCCAATCATTAGCGGACACCATGTCACGTTTGGAGAGCCCCTGTGTGCTTAAACATTGGAGATCCCCCAGAAATGACACCATTTTGGAAACTAGACCCCCAAAGGAACTAATCTAGATGTGTGGTGAGGACTTTGAACCCCCAAGTGCTTCACAGAAGTTTATAACGCAGAGCCATGAAAATAAAAAAAAAAATTATTTTCTCAAAAATGATCTTTTAGCCTGCAATTTTTTATTTTCCCAAGGGTAACAGGAGAAATTTGACCCCAAAAGTTGTTGTCCAGTTTCTCCTGAGTACGCTGATACCCCATATGTGGGGGTAAATCACTGTTTGGGCACATGCCGGGGCTCGGAAGTGAAGTAGTGACGTTTTGAAATGCAGACTTTGATGGAATGCTCTGTGGGCGTCACGTTGCGTTTGCAGAGCCCCTGATGTGGCTTAACAGTAGAAACCCCCCACAAGTGACCCCATTTTGGAAACTAGACCCCCAAAGGAACTTATCTAGATGTGTGGTGAGCACTTTGAACCCCCAAGTGCTTCATAGAAGTTTATAATGCAGAGCCGTGAAAATAATAAATACGTTTTCTTTCCTCAAAAATAATTATTTAGCCCAGAATTTTTTAATTTTCCCAAGGGTAACAGGAGAAATTTGACCCCAAAAGTTGTTGTCCAGTTTCTCCTGAGTACGGTGATACCCCATATGTGGGGGTAAACTACTGTTTGGGCACATGCCGGGGCTTGGAATTGAAGTAGTGACGTTTTGAAATGCAGACTTTGATGGAATGCTCTGCGGGCGTCACGTTGCGTTTGCAGAGCCCCTGATGTGCCTAAACAGTAGAAACCCCCCACAAGTGACCCCATTTTGGAAACTAGACCCTGAAAGGAACTTATCTAGATGTGTGGTGAGCACTTTGAACCCCCAAGTGCTTCATAGAAGTTTATAATGCAGAGCCGTGAAAATAATAAATACGTTTTCTTTCCTCAAAAATAATTATTTAGCCCAGAATTTTTTATTTTCCCAAGGGTTACAGGAGAAATTGGACCCCAAAAGTTGTTGTCCAGTTTCTCCTGAGTACGCTGATACCCCATATGTGGGGGTAAACCACTGTTTGGGCACACGTCGGGGCTCAGAAGGGAAGTAGTGACTTTTGAAATGCAGACTTTGATGGAATGGTCTGCGGGTGTCACGTTGCGTTTGCAGAGCCCCTGGTGTGCCTAAACAGTAGAGACCCCCCACAAGTGACCCCATTTTAGAAACTAGACCCCCCAAGGAACTTATCTAGATATGTGGTGAGCACTTTGAACCCCCAAGTGCTTCACAGACGTTTACAACGCAGAGCCGTGAAAATAAAAAATCATTTTTCTTTCCTCAAAAATTATGTTTTAGCAAGCATTTTTTTAGATTCACAAGGGTAACAGGAGAAATTGGACCCCAGTAATTGTTGCGCAGTTTGTCCTGAGTATGCTGGTACCCCATATGTGGGGGTAAACCACTGTTTGGGCACACGTCAGGGCTCGGAAGTGAGGGAGCACCATTTGACTTTTTGAATACGAGATTGGCTGGAATCAATGGTGGCGCCATGTTGCGTTTGGAGACCCCTGATGTGCCTAAACAGTGGTAACCCCTCAATTCTAACTCCAACACTAACCCCAACACACCCCTAACCCTAATCCCAACTGTAGCCATAATCCTAATCACAACCCTAACCCCAACACACCCCTAACCACAACACTAACCCCAACACACCCCTAACCCTAACCACAACCCTAATTCCAACCCTAACCCTAAGGCTATGTGCCCACGTTGCGGATTCGTGTGAGATATTTCCGCACCATTTTTGAAAAATCTGCGGGTAAAAGGCACTGTGTTTTACCTGCGGATTTTCCGCGGATTTCCAGTGTTTTTTGTGCGGATTTCACCTGCGGATTCCTATTGAGGAACAGGTGTAAAACGCTGCGGAATCCGCACAAAGAATTGACATGCTGCGGAAAATACAACGCAGCGTTCCCGCGCGGTATTTTCCGCACCATGGGCACAGCGGATTTGGTTTTTCATATGTTTACATGGTACTGTAAACCTGATGGAACACTGCTGCGGATCCGCAGCCAAATCCGCACTGTGTGCACATAGCCTAATTCTAAAGGTATGTGCACACGCTGCGGATCCGCAGCAGTTTCCCATGAGTGTACAGTTCAATGTAAACCTATGGGAAACAAAAATCGCTGTACACATGCTGCGGAAAAACTGCACGGAAACGCAGCGGTTTACATTCCGCAGCATGTCACTTCTTTGTGTGGATTCCGCAGCGGTTTTACAACTGCTCCAATAGAAAATCGCAATTGTAAAACCGCAGTGAAATGCGCAGAAAAAAACGCGGTAAATCCGCCATAAATCCGCAGCAGTTTAGCACTGCGGATTTATCAAATCCGCAGCGGAAAAATCCGCAGAGGACCAGAATACGTGTGCACATTCCTAACCCTAACCCTAGCCCTAACCCTACCCCTAACCCTAACCCTACCCCTAACCCTACCCCTAACCCTAACCCTACCCCTACCCCTAACCCTACCCCTAACCCTAACCCTACCCCTACCCCTACCCCTAGCCCTAACCCTAACCCTAACCCTAACCCTATTCTAACATTAGTGGAAAAAAAAAAATTTCTTTATTTTTTTATTGTCCCTACCTATGGGGGTGACAAAGGGGGGGGGTCATTTATTATTTTTTTTATTTTGATCACTGAGATAGATTATATCTCAGTGATCAAAATGCACTTTGGAATGAATCTGCCGGCCGGCAGATTCGGCGGGCGCACTGCGCATGCGCCCGCCATTTTGGAAGATGGCGGCGCCCGGGAGAAGACGGACGGGACCACGGCTGGATCGGTAAGTATGATAGGGTGGGGGGGGACCACGGGGGGGGGGGGATCGGAGCACGAGGGGGGGAATCGGAGCGCGGGAGGGGTGGAACGGAGCGCGGCGCGGGGGGCGTGGAACGGAGCACGGGGGGGCCGGAACGGAGCACGGGGGGGTGGAACGGAGCACGGGGGGGTGGATCGGAGTGCAGGGGGGGTGATTGGAGCACGGGGGGGTGATTGGAGCACGGGGGGAGCGGACACGAGCACGGGGGGGAGCGGAGCACTGGACGGAGGGGAGCCGGAGCAGTGTACCGGCCAGATCGGGGGGGTGGGGGGGCGATCGGAGGGGTGGGGTGGGGGCACACTAGTATTTCCAGCCATGGCCGATGATATTTCAGCATCGGCCATGGCTGGATTGTAATATTTCACCCGTTATAATGGGTGAAATATTACAAATCGCTCTGATTGGCAGTTTCACTTTCAACAGCCAATCAGAGCGATCGTAGCCACGAGGGGGTGAAGCCACCCCCCCTGGGCTAAACTACCACTCCCCCTGTCCCTGCAGATCGGGTGAAATGGGAGTTAACCCTTTCACCCGATCTGCAGGGACGCGATCTTTCCATGACGCCGCATAGGCGTCATGGGTCGGAATGGCACCGACTTTCATGACGCCTACGTGGCGTCAAAGGTCGGGAAGGGGTTAACTACCCGGATATTAACTGGGAAACAGAAACCTGTGAAACCCATAAAGGCAACAGGTTTCTGCTAATAACCAAGAAAAATTATCTTTCACAATTGGTGCAGAATCCAACCAGAGGAGCAGCACTTTTAGACCTAATACTATCTAATAGACCTGACAGAATAACAAATCTGCAGGTGGTTGGGCATTTAGGACATAGCGACCACAATATTGTGCAGTTTCACCTGTCTTTCACTAGGGGGACTTGTCAGGGAGTCACAAAAACATTGAACTTTAGGAAGGCAAAGTTTGAACAGCTTAGAGATGCCCTTAATCTGGTAGACTGGGACAATATCCTCAGAAATGAGAATACAGATAATAAATGGGAAATGTTTAAGAACATCCTAAATAGGCAGTGTAAGCGGTTTATACCTTGTGGGAATAAAAGGACTAGAAATAGGAAAAACCCAATGTGGCTAAACAAAGAAGTAAGACAGGCAATTAACAGTAAAAAGAAAGCATTTGCACTACTAAAGCAGGATGGCACCATTGAAGCTCTAAAAAACTATAGGGAGAAAAATACTTTATCTAAAAAACTAATTAAAGCTGCCAAAAAGGAAACAGAGAAGCACATTGCTAAGGAGAGTAAAACTAATCCCAAACTGTTCTTCAACTATATCAATAGTAAAAGAATAAAAACTGAAAATGTAGGCCCCTTAAAAAATAGTGAGGAAAGAATGGTTGTAGATGACGAGGAAAAAGCTAACATATTAAACACCTTCTTCTCCACGGTATTCACGGTGGAAAATGAAATGCTAGGTGAAATCCCAAGAAACAATGAAAACCCTATATTAAGGGTCACCAATCTAACCCAAGAAGAGGTGCGAAACCGGCTAAATAAGATTAAAATAGATAAATCTCCGGGTCCGGATGGCATACACCCACGAGTACTAAGAGAACTAAGTAATGTAATAGATAAACCATTATTTCTTATTTTTAGTGACTCTATAGCGACAGGGTCTGTTCCGCAGGACTGGCGCATAGCAAATGTGGTGCCAATATTCAAAAAGGGCTCTAAAAGTGAACCTGGAAATTATAGGCCAGTAAGTCTAACCTCTATTGTTGGTAAAATATTTGAAGGGTTTCTGAGGGATGTTATTCTGGATTATCTCAATGAGAATAACTGTTTAACTCCATATCAGCATGGGTTTATGAGAAATCGCTCCTGTCAAACCAATCTAATCAGTTTTTATGAAGAGGTAAGCTATAGGCTGGACCACGGTGAGTCATTGGACGTGGTATATCTCGATTTTTCCAAAGCGTTTGATACCGTGCCGCACAAGAGGTTGGTACACAAAATGAGAATGCTTGGTCTGGGGAAAAATGTGTGTAAATGGGTTAGTAACTGGCTTAGTGATAGAAAGCAGAGAGTGGTTATAAATGGTATAGTCTCTAACTGGGTCGCTGTGACCAGTGGGGTACCGCAGGGGTCAGTATTGGGACCTGTTCTCTTCAACATATTCATTAATGATCTGGCAGAAGGTTTACACAGTAAAATATCGATATTTGCAGATGATACAAAACTATGTAAAGCAGTTAATACAAGAGAAGATAGTATTCTGCTACAGATGGATCTGGATAAGTTGGAAACTTGGGCTGAAAGGTGGCAGATGAGGTTTAACAATGATAAATGTAAGGTTATACACATGGGAAGAGGGAATCAATATCACCATTACACACTGAACGGGAAACCACTGGGTAAATCTGACAGGGAGAAGGACTTGGGGATCCTAGTTAATGATAAACTTACCTGGAGCAGCCAGTGCCAGGCAGCAGCTGCCAAGGCAAACAGGATCATGGGGTGCATTAAAAGAGGTCTGGATACACATGATGAGAGCATTATACTGCCTCTGTACAAATCCCTAGTTAGACCGCACATGGAGTACTGTGTCCAGTTTTGGGCACCGGTGCTCAGGAAGGATATAATGGAACTAGAGAGAGTACAAAGGAGGGCAACAAAATTAATAAAGGGGATGGGAGAACTACAATACCCAGATAGATTAGCGAAATTAGGATTATTTAGTCTAGAAAAAAGACGACTGAGGGGCGATCTAATAACCATGTATAAGTATATAAGGGGACAATACAAATATCTCGCTGAGGATCTGTTTATACCAAGGAAGGTGACGGGCACAAGGGGGCATTCTTTGCGTCTGGAGGAGAGAAGGTTTTTCCACCAACATAGAAGAGGATTCTTTACTGTTAGGGCAGTGAGAATCTGGAATTGCTTGCCTGAGGAGGTGGTGATGGCGAACTCAGTCGAGGGGTTCAAGAGAGGCCTGGATGTCTTCCTGGAGCAGAACAATATTGTATCATACAATTATTAGGTTCTGTAGAAGGACGTAGATCTGGGTATTTATTATAATGGAATATAAGCTGAACTGGATGGACAAATGTCTTTTTTCGGCCTTACTAACTATGTTACTATGTTACTATGTTACTATGTATAGAGTGTAGAGTGTAGGGTATAGAGTGTAGGGTATAGAGTGTAGAGTGTAGGGTATAGAGTGTAGAAAGTAGGGTATAGTGTGTAGGGCATAGAGTGTAGAGTGTAGGGTATAGAGTGTAGGGTATAGAGTGTAGATTGTGTGGTATAGAGTGTAGGGTATAGAGTGTATAGTGTAGGGTATAGAGTGTAGAGTGTAGGGTATAGAGTGTAGGGTATAGAGTGTTGGGATATAGAGTGTAGGGTATAGAGTGTAGGGTATAGAGTGTAGGGTATAGATTGTAGGGTATAGAGTGTAGGGTATAGAGTGTAGGGTATAGAGTATATAGTGTAGGGTATAGAGTGTAGGGTATAGAGTGTAGAGTGTAGGGTATAGAGTGTAGGGTATAGAGTGTAGGGTATAGAGTGTAGGGTATAAAGTGTAGAGTGTAGGGTATAGAGTGTAGGGTATAGAGTGTAGAGTGTAGGGTGTAGAGTGGAGAGTGTAGGGTATAGAGTGTAAGGTATAGCGTGTAGAGTATAGAGTGTATGTTATAGAGTGTAGGATATAGAGTGTAGGGTATATTGTGTAGGGTATAGAGTGTAGGGTATAGAGTGTAGGGTATAGAGTGTAGGGTATAAAGTGTAGAGTGTAGGGTATAGAGTGTAGGGTTTAGAGTGTATGTTATAGAGTGTAGGGTATAGAGTGTAGAGTGTAGGATATAGAGTGTAGAGTGTAGGGTATAGAGTGTAAGATATAGAGTGTAGGGTATAGAGTGTAGGGTATAGAGTGTAGGGTATAGAGTGTAGAGTGTAGGGTATAGAGTGTAGGGTATAGAGTGTAGGGTATAGAGTGTAGGGTATAGATTGTAGGGTATAGAGTGTAGGGTATAGAGTGTAGGGTATAGAGTATATAGTGTAGGGTATAGAGTGTAGGGTATAGAGTGTAGAGTGTAGGGTATAGAGTGTAGGGTATAGAGTGTAGGGTATAGAGTGTAGGGTATAAAGTGTAGAGTGTAGGGTATAGAGTGTAGGGTATAGAGTGTAGAGTGTAGGGTGTAGAGTGGAGAGTGTAGGGTATAGAGTGTAAGGTATAGCGTGTAGAGTATAGAGTGTATGTTATAGAGTGTAGGATATAGAGTGTAGGGTATATTGTGTAGGGTATAGAGTGTAGGGTATAGAGTGTAGGGTATAGAGTGTAGGGTATAAAGTGTAGAGTGTAGGGTATAGAGTGTAGGGTTTAGAGTGTATGTTATAGAGTGTAGGGTATAGAGTGTAGAGTGTAGGATATAGAGTGTAGAGTGTAGGGTATAGAGTGTAAGATATAGAGTGTAGGGTATAGAGTGTAGGGTATAGAGTGTAGGGTATAGAGTGTAGAGTGTAGGGTATAGAGTGTAGGGTATAGAGTGTAGAGTGTAGGGTATAGAGTGTATGGTATAGAGTGTAGGGTGTAGAGTGTATGGTATAGAGTGTAGGGTATAAAGTGTAGGGTATAGAGTGTAGGGTGTAGAGTGTAGGGTATAGAGTGTAGAGTGTAGGGTATAGAGTGTATGGTATAATGTGTAGGGTATAGAGTGTGGGGTGTAGAGTGTAGGGTATAGAGTGTAGGGTATAGAGTGTAGGGTATAGAGTGTAGAGTGTAGGGTATATAGTGTAGGGTATAGAGTGTAGAGTGTAGGGTATAGAGTGTAGAGTATAGAGTGTATGGTATAGAGTGTAGGGTATAGAGTGTAGGGTATAGAGTGTAGAGTGTAGGGATTAGAGTGTAGGGTATAGAGTGTAGGGTATAGAGTGTAGAGTGTAGGGTATAGAGTGTAGGGTATAGAGTGTACGGTATAGAGTGTTGGGCTATAGAGTGTAGGGTATAGAGTATAGGGTATAGAGTGTAGGGTATAGAGTGTAGGGTATACAGTGTAGGGTATAAAGTGTAGAGTGTAGGGTATAGAGTGTAGGGTATAGAGTGTAGGGTATAGAGTGTAGGGTATAGAGTGTAGAGTGTAGAGTGTAGGGTATAGAGTGTAGAGTTTAGGGTATAGAGTGTAGGGTATAGAGTGTAGGGTTTAGAGTGTATGGTATAGAGTGTAGGGTATAGAGTGTAGAGTGTAGGGTATAGAGTGTAGGATATAGAGTGTAGGGTATAGAGTGTATGGTATAGAGTGTACGGTATAGAGTGTAGAGTGTAGGGTATAGAGTGTAGGGTATAGATTGTAGGGTATAGAGTGTATTGTATAGGGTATAGAGTGTATGGTGTAGAGTGTAGGGTATAGAGTGTATAGTGTAGGGTATAGAGTGTAGGGTATAGAGTGTAGGGTATAGAGTGTAGAGTGTAGGGTATAGAGTGTATGGTATAGAGTGTAGGGTATAGAGTGTATGGTATAGAGTGTAGGGTATAGCGTGTAGGGTATAGATTGTAGGGTATAGAGTGTAGAGTGTAGGGTATAGAGTATAGGGTATAGAGTGTATGGTATAGAGTGTAGAGTGTAGGGTATAGAGTGTATAGTGTAGGGTATAGAGTTTAGGGTATAGAGTGTAGGGTATAGAGTGTATGGTATAGAGTGTAGGGAATAGAGTGTAGAGTGTAGGGTATAGAGTGTATGGTATAGAGTGTAGGGTATAGAGTGTAGAGTATAGAATGTAGGGTATAGAGTGTAGGGTATAGAGTGTAGGGTATAGAGTGTAAGGTATAGAGTGTAGGGAATAGAGTGTAGAGTGTAGGGTATAGAGTGTATGTATAGAGTGTAGGGTATAGAGTGTAGAGGGTAGGGTATAGAGTGTAGGGTATAGAGTGTAGGGTGTAGAGTGTAGGGTATAGAGTATAGGGTATAGAGTGTAGGGTATAGAGTGTAGGGTATACAGTGTAGGGTATAAAGTGTAGAGTGTAGGGTATAGAGTGTAGGGTATAGAGTGTAGGGTATAGAGTGTAGGGTATAGAGTGTAGAGTGTAGAGTGTAGGGTATAGAGTGTAGAGTTTAGGGTATAGAGTGTAGGGTATAGAGTGTAGGGTTTAGAGTGTATGGTATAGAGTGTAGGGTATAGAGTGTAGAGTGTAGGGTATAGAGTGTAGGATATAGAGTGTAGGGTATAGAGTGTATGGTATAGAGTGTACGGTATAGAGTGTAGAGTGTAGGGTATAGAGTGTAGGGTATAGATTGTAGGGTATAGAGTGTATTGTATAGGGTATAGAGTGTATGGTGTAGAGTGTAGGGTATAGAGTGTATAGTGTAGGGTATAGAGTGTAGGGTATAGAGTGTAGGGTATAGAGTGTAGAGTGTAGGGTATAGAGTGTATGGTATAGAGTGTAGGGTATAGAGTGTAGGGTATAGATTGTAGGGTATAGAGTGTAGAGTGTAGGGTATAGAGTATAGGGTATAGAGTGTATGGTATAGAGTGTAGAGTGTAGGGTATAGAGTGTATAGTGTAGGGTATAGAGTTTAGGGTATAGAGTGTAGGGTATAGAGTGTATGGTATAGAGTGTAGGGAATAGAGTGTAGAGTGTAGGGTATAGAGTGTATGGTATAGAGTGTAGGGTATAGAGTGTAGAGTATAGAATGTAGGGTATAGAGTGTAGGGTATAGAGTGTAGGGTATAGAGTGTAAGGTATAGAGTGTAGGGAATAGAGTGTAGAGTGTAGGGTATACAGTGTATGGTATAGAGTGTAGGGTATAGAGTGTAGAGGGTAGGGTATAGAGTGTAGGGTATAGAGTGTAGGGTGTAGAGTGTAGGGTATAGAGTGTAGGGTGTAAAGTGTAGAGTGTAGGGTATAGAGTGTAGGGTATAGCGTGTAGGGTATAGAGTGTAGGGTATAAAGTGTAGGGTGTAGGGTATAGAGTGTAGGGTATAGAGTGTAGGGTATAGAGTGTAGGGTATAGAGTGTAGAGTGTAGGATATAGAGTGTAGAGTGTAGGGTATAGAGTGTAGAGTGTAGGGTATAGAGTGTAGAGTGTGGGGTATAGGGTGTAGGGTATAGAGTGTATTGTATAGAGTGTAGGGTATAGAGTGTAGGGTATAGAGTGTAGAGTGTAGGGATTAGAGTGTAGGGTATAGAGTGTAGGGTATAAAGTGTAGAGTGTAGGGTATAGAGTGTACGGTATAGAGTGTTGGGCTATAGAGTGTAGGGTATAGAGTGTAGGGTATAGAGTGTTGGGTATAGAGTGTAGGGTATACAGTGTAGGGTATAAAGTGTAGAGTGTCGGGTATAGAGTGTAGGGTATAGAGTGTAGGGTATAGAGTGTAGGGTATTGAGTGTAGAGTGTAGAGTGTAGGGTATAGAGTGTAGAGTTTAGGGTATAGAGTGTAGGGTATAGAGTGTAGGGTTTAGAGTGTATGGTATAGAGTGTAGGGTATAGAGTGTAGAGTGTAGGGTATAGAGTGTAGGGTATAGAGTGTAGGGTATAGAGTGTATGGTATAGAGTGTACGGTATAGAGTGTAGAGTGTAGGGTATAGAGTGTAGGGTATAAAGTGTAGGGTATAGATTGTAGGGTATAGAGTGTAGAATGTAGGGTATAGAGTATAGGGTATAGAGTGTATGGTGTAGAGTGTAGGGTATAGAGTGTATAGTGTAGGGTATAGAGTGTAGGGTTTAGAGTGTAGGGTATAGAGTGTAGGGTATAGAGTGTAGAGTGTAGGGTATAGAGTGTATGGTATAGAGTGTAGGGTATAGAGTGTAGGGTATAGAGTGTAGGGTATAGAGTGTAGGGTATAGAGTGTAGGGTATAGAGTGTAGAGTGTAGGGTATAGAGTTTAGGGTATAGAGTGTATGGTATAGAGTGTAGAGTGTAGGGTATACAGTGTATAGTGTAGGGTATAGAGTGTAGGGTATAGAGTGTAGGGTATAGAGTGTATGGTATAGAGTGTAGGGAATAGAGTGTAGAGTGTAGGGTATAGAGTGTAGGGTATAGATTGTAGGGTATAGAGTGTAGAGTGTAGGGTATAGAGTATAGGGTATAGAGTGTATGGTATAGAGTGTAGAGTGTAGGGTATAGAGTGTATAGTGTAGGGTATAGAGTTTAGGGTATAGAGTGTAGGGTATAGAGTGTATGGTATAGAGTGTAGGGAATAGAGTGTAGAGTGTAGGGTATAGAGTGTATGGTATAGAGTGTAGGGTATAGAGTGTAGAGTATAGAATGTAGGGTATAGAGTGTAGGGTATAGAGTGTAGGGTATAGAGTGTAAGGTATAGAGTGTAGGGAATAGAGTGTAGAGTGTAGGGTATAGAGTGTATGGTATAGAGTGTAGGGTATAGAGTGTAGAGGGTAGGGTATAGAGTGTAGGGTATAGAGTGTAGGGTGTAGAGTGTAGGGTATAGAGTGTAGGGTATAAAGTGTAGAGTGTAGGGTATAGAGTGTAGGGTATAGCGTGTAGGGTATAGAGTGTAGGGTATAAAGTGTAGGGTGTAGGGTATAGAGTGTAGGGTATAGAGTGTAGGGTATAGAGTGTAGGGTATAGAGTGTAGAGTGTAGGATATAGAGTGTAGAGTGTAGGGTATAGAGTGTAGAGTGTAGGGTATAGAGTGTAGAGTGTAGGGTATAGGGTGTAGGGTATAGAGTGTATTGTATAGAGTGTAGGGTATAGAGTGTAGGGTATAGAGTGTAGAGTGTAGGGATTAGAGTGTAGGGTATAGAGTGTAGGGTATAGAGTGTAGAGTGTAGGGTATAGAGTGTACGGTATAGAGTGTTGGGCTATAGAGTGTAGGGTATAGAGTGTAGGGTATAGAGTGTTGGGTATAGAGTGTAGGGTATACAGTGTAGGGTATAAAGTGTAGAGTGTCGGGTATAGAGTGTAGGGTATAGAGTGTAGGCTATAGAGTGTAGGGTATTGAGTGTAGAGTGTAGGGTATAGAGTGTAGAGTTTAGGGTATAGAGTGTAGGGTATAGAGTGTAGGGTTTAGAGTGTATGGTATAGAGTGTTGGGTATAGAGTGTAGAGTGTAGGGTATAGAGTGTAGGGTATAGAGTGTAGGGTATAGAGTGTATGGTATAGAGTGTACGGTATAGAGTGTAGAGTGTAGGGTATAGAGTGTAGGGTATAGAGTGTAGAGTGTAGGATATAGAGTGTAGAGTGTAGGGTATAGAGTGTAGAGTGTAGGGTATAGAGTGTAGAGTGTAGGGTATAGGGTGTAGGGTATAGAGTGTATTGTATAGAGTGTAGGGTATAGAGTGTAGGGTATAGAGTGTAGAGTGTAGGGATTAGAGTGTAGGGTATAGAGTGTAGGGTATAGAGTGTAGAGTGTAGGGTATAGAGTGTACGGTATAGAGTGTTGGGCTATAGAGTGTAGGGTATAGAGTGTAGGGTATAGAGTGTTGGGTATAGAGTGTAGGGTATACAGTGTAGGGAATAAAGTGTAGAGTGTCGGGTATAGAGTGTAGGGTATAGAGTGTAGGGTATAGAGTGTAGGGTATAGAGTGTAGGGTATTGAGTGTAGAGTGTAGAGTGTAGGGTATAGAGTGTAGAGTTTAGGGTATAGAGTGTAGGGTATAGAGTGTAGGGTTTAGAGTGTATGGTATAGAGTGTAGGGTATAGAGTGTAGAGTGTAGGGTATAGAGTGTAGGGTATAGAGTGTATGGTATAGAGTGTACAATATAGAGTGTAGAGTGTAGGGTATAGAGTGTAGGGTATAAAGTGTAGGGTATAGATTGTAGGGTATAGAGTGTAGAATGTAGGGTATAGAGTATAGGGTATAGAGTGTATGGTGTAGAGTGTAGGGTATAGAGTGTATAGTGTAGGGTATAGAGTGTAGGGTTTAGAGTGTAGGGTATAGAGTGTAGGGTATAGAGTGTAGAGTGTAGGGTATAGAGTGTATGGTATAGAGTGTAGGGTATAGAGTGTAGGGTATAGAGTGTAGGGTATAGAGTGTAGGGTATAGAGTGTAGAGTGTAGGGTATAGAGTTTAGGGTATAGAGTGTATGGTATAGAGTGTAGAGTGTAGGGTATACAGTGTATAGTGTAGGGTATAGAGTGTAGGGTATAGACTGTAGGGTATAGAGTGTATGGTATAGAGTGTAGGGAATAGAGTGTAGAGTGTAGGGTATAGAGTGTATGGTATAGAGTGTAGGGTATAGAGTGTAGAGTATAGAGTGTAGGGTATAGAGTGTAGGGTATAGAGTGTAGGGTATAGAATGTATGGTATAGAGTGTAGGGAATAGAGTGTAGAGTGTAGGGTATAGAGTGTATGGTGTAGAGTGTAGGGTATAGAGTGTATAGTGTAGGGTATAGAGTGCAGGGTATAGAGTGTATGGAATAGAGTGTATGGAATATAGGGTACGGTATAGAGTGTAGAGTGTAGGGTATAGAGTGTAGGGTATAGAGCGTAGGGTGTAGGGTATAGATTGTAGGGTATAGAGTGTAGGGTATAGAGTGTAGAGTGTAGGGTATAGAGTGCATGGTATAGAGTGTAGGGTGTAGAGTGTATGGTATAGAGTGTACAGTAAAGAGTGTATGGTATAGAGTGTAGAGTGTAGGGTATAGAGTGTAAGGTATAGAGTGTAGGGTATAGAGTGTAGATTGTATGGTATAGAGTGTAGGGTATAGAGTGTATAGTGTAGGGTATAGAGTGTAGCGTGTAGGGTATAGAGTGTAGGGTATAGAGTGTAGGGTATAGAGTATATAGTGTAGGATATAGAGTGTAGGGTATAGAGTGTAGGGTATAGATTGTAGGGTATAGAGTGTAGGGTATAGAGTGTAGGGTATAGAGTATATAGTGTAGGGTATAGAGTGTAGGGTATAGAGTGTAGGGTATAGAGTGTAGGGTATAGAGTGTAGGGTATAGAGTGTAGGGTATAAAGTGTAGAGTGTAGGGTATAGAGTGTAGGGTATAGAGTGTAGGGTATAGAGTGTAGAGTGTAGGGTGTAGAGTGTAGGGTATAGAGTGTAAGGTATAGAGTGTAGGGTATAGAGTGTATGTTATAGAGTGTAGGGTATAGAGTGTAGGGTATTGAGTGTAGGGTATAAAGTGTAGAGTGTAGGGTATAGAGTGTAGGGTTTAGAGTGTATGTTATAGAGTGTAGGGTATAGAGTGTAGAGTGTAGGATATAGAGTGTAGAGTGTAGGGTATAGAGTGTAGGGTATATAGTGTAGGGTATAGAGTGTAGGGTATAGAGTGTAGGGTATAGAGTGTATGGTATAGAGTGTAGAGTGTAGGGTATAGAGTGTAGAAAGTAGGGTATAGTGTGTAGGGTATAGAGTGTAGAGTGTAGGGTATAGAGTGTAGGGTATAGAGTTTAGATTGTATGGTATAGAGTGTAGGGTATAGAGTGTATAGTGTAGGGTATAGAGTGTAGAGTGTAGGGTATAGAGTGTAGGGTATGGAGTGTTGGGATATAGAGTGTAGGGTATAGAGTGTCGGGTATAGATTGTAGGGTAACGAGTGTAGGGTATAGAGTGTAGGGTTTAGAGTGTATGTTATAGAGTGTAGGGTATAGAGTGTAGAGTGTAGGATATAGAGTGTAGAGTGTAGGGTATAGAGTGTAGGGTATATAGTGTAGGGTATAGAGTGTAGGGTATAGAGTGTAGGGTATAGAGTGTATGGTATAGAGTGTAGAGTGTAGGGTATAGAGTGTAGAAAGTAGGGTATAGTGTGTAGGGTATAGAGTGTAGAGTGTAGGGTATAGAGTGTAGGGTATAGAGTGTAGATTGTATGGTATAGAGTGTAGGGTATAGAGTGTATAGTGTAGGGTATAGAGTGTAGAGTGTAGGGTATAGAGTGTAGGGTATAGAGTGTTTGGATATAGAGTGTAGGGTATAGAGTGTCGGGTATAGATTGTAGGGTAACGAGTGTAGGGTATAGAGTGTAGGGTATACAGTATAGTGTAGGGTATAGAGTGTAGGGTATAGAGTGTAGAGTGTAGGGTATAGAGTGTAGGGTATAGAGTGTAGGGTATAGAGTGTAGGGTATAAAGTGTAGAGTGTAGGGTATAGAGTGTAGGGTATCGAGTGTAGAGTGTAGGGTGTAGAGTGGAGAGTGTAGAGTATAGAGTGTAAGGTGTAGAGTGTAGGGTATAGAGTGTATGTTATAGAGTGTAGGGTATAGAGTGTAGAGTGTAGGGTATAGAGTGTAGGGTATAGAGTGTAGAAAGTAAGGTATATTGTGTAGGGTATAGAGTGTAGGGTATAGAGTGTATGGTATAGAGTGTAGAGTGTAGGGTATAAAGTGTAGAAAGTAGGGTATAGTGTGTAGGGTATAGAGTGTAGAGTGTAAGGAATAGAGTGTAGGGTATAGAGTGTAGATTGTATGGTATAGAGTGTAGGGTATAGAGTGTATAGTGTAGGGTATAGAGTGTAGAGTGTAGGGTATCGAGTGTAGGGTATAGAGTGTTGGGATATAGAGTGTAGGGTATAGAGTGTAGGGTATAGAGTGTAGGGTATAGATTGTAGGGTATAGAGTGTAGGGTATAGAGTGTAGGGTATAGAGTATATAGTGTAGGGTATAGAGTGTAGGGTATAGAGTGTAGAATGTAGGGTATAGAGTGTAGGGTATAGAGTGTAGGGTATAGAGTGTAGGGTATAAAGTGTAGAGTGTAGGGTATAGAGTGTAGAGTGTAGGGTGTAGAGTGGAGAGTGTAGGGTATAGAGTGTAAGGTATAGAGTGTAGGGTATAGAGTGTATGTTATAGAGTGTAGGGTATAGAGTGTAGAGTGTAGGGTATAGAGTGTAGGGTATAGAGTGTAGGGTATAGAGTGTAGGGTATAGAGTGTAGGGTATAGAGTGTAGGGTATAGAGTGTAGAGTGTAGGGTATATAGTGTAGGGTATAGAGTATAGAGTGTAGGGTATAGAGTGTAGGGTATAGAGTGTAGAGTGTAGGGTATAGAGTGTAGAGTGTAGGGTATAGAGTTTAGGCTATATAGTGTATGGTATAGAGTGTAGAGTGTAGGGTATAGAGTGTATAGTGTAGGGTATATTGTGTAGAGTGTAGGGTATAGAGTGTAGGGTATAGAGTGTAGATTGTATGGTATAGAGTGTAGGGTATAGAGTGTATAGTGTAGGGTATAGAGTGTAGGGTATAGAGTGTATGGTATAGAGTGTTGGGATATAGAGTGTAGGGTATAGAGTGTAGGGTATAGAGTGTAGGGTATAGATTGTAGGGTATAGAGTGTAGGGTATAGAGTGTAGGGTATAGAGTATATAGTGTAGGGTATAGAGTGTAGCGTATAGAGTGTAGAGTGTAGGGTATAGAGTGTAGGGTATAGAGTGTAGGGTATAGAGTGTAGGGTATAAAGTGTAGAGTGTAAGGTATAGAGTGTAGGGTATAGAGTGTAGAGTGTAGGGTGTAGAGTGGAGAGTGTAGGGTATAGAGTGTAAGGTATAGAGTGTAGGGTATAGAGTGTATGTTATAGAGTGTAGGTTATAGAGTGTAGAGTGTAAGGTATAGAGTGTAGGGTATAGAGTGTAGGGTATAAAATTTAGAGTGTAGGGTATAGAGTGTAGGGTTTAGAGTGTATGTTATAGAGTGTAGGGTATAGAGTGTAGAGTGTAGGATATAGAGTGTAGAGTGTAGGGTATAGAGTGTAGGGTATAGAGTGTAGGGTATAGAGTGTAGGGTATACCGTGTAGGGTTTAGAGTGTAGAGTGTAGGGTATAGAGTGTAGGGTATAAAGTGTAGAGTGTAGGGTATAGAGTGTATGGTATAGAGTGTAGGGTGTAGAGTGTATGGTATAGAGTGTAGGGTATAGAGTGTAGAGTGTAGGGTATAGAGTGTAGGGTGTAGAGTGTAGGGTATAGAGTGTAGGGTATAGAGTGTAGAGTGTAGGGTATAAAGTGTAGGGTATAGAGTGTAGGGTGTAGAGTGTAGGGTATAGAGTGTAGAGTGTAGGGTATAGAGTGTATGGTATAATGTGTATGGTATAGAGTGTAGGGTATAGAGTGTAGAGTGTAGGGTATATAGTGTAGGGTATAGAGTATAGAGTGTAGGGTATAGAGTGTAGGTTATAGAGTGTAGAGTGTAGAGTGTAGGGTATAGAGTGTAGAGTGTAGGGTATAGAGTGTAGGGTATAGAGTGTATGGTATATAGTGTAGGGTATAGAGTGTAGGGTATAGAGTGTAGAGTGTAGGGATTTGAGTGTAGGGTATAGAGTGTAGGGTATAGAGTGTAGAGTGTAGGGTATAGAGTGTAGGGTATAGAGTGTACGGTATAGAGTGTTGGGCTATAGAGTGTAGGTTATAGAGAATAGGGTATAGAGTGTAGGGTATAGAGTGTAGGGTATACAGTGTAGGGTATAAAGTTTTGAGTGTAGGGTATAGAGTGTAGGGTATAGAGTGTAGGGTATAGAGTGTAGGGTATAGAGTGTAGAGTGTAGGGTATAGAGTGTAGAGTTTAGGGTATAGAGTGTAGGGTATAGAGTGTAGGGTTTTAGAGTGTATGGTATAGAGTGTAGGGTATAGAGTGTAGGATACAGAGTGTAGGGTATAGAGTGTATGGTATAGAGTGTACGGTATAGAGTGTAGAGTGTAGGGTATAGAGTGTAGGGTATAGAATGTAGGGTATAGAGTGTATTGTATAGGGTATAGAGTGTATGGTGTAGAGTGTAGGGTATATAGTGTATAGTGTAGGGTATAGAGTGTAGGGTATAGAGTTTAGGGTATAGAGTGTAGAGTGTAGGGTATAGAGTGTATGGTATAGAGTGTAGGGTATAGAGTGTATGGTATAGAGTGTAGGGTATAGAGTGTAGAGTGTAGGGTATAGAGTGTAGTGTATAGAGTGTAGGTTATAGAGTGTAGAGTGTAGGGTATAGAGTTTAGGGTATAGAGTGTATGGTATAGAGTGAAGAGTGTAGGGTATAGAGTGTATAGTGTAGGGTATAGAGTGTAGGGTATAGAGTGTAGGGTATAGAGTGTATGGTATAGAGTGATGGGAATAGAGTGTAGAGTGTAGGGTATAGAGTGTATGGTATAGAGTGTAGGGTATAGAGTGTAGAGTATAGAGTGTAGGGTATAGAGTGTAGGGTATAGAGTGTAGGGTATAGAGTGTAAGAAATAGAGTGTAGGGAATAGAGTGTAGAGTGTAGGGTATAGAGTGTATGGTAAAATGTGTAGGGTATAGAGTGTAGGGTATAGAGTGTAGAGTGTAGGGTATATAGTGTAGGGAATAGAGTATAGAGTGTAGGGTATAGAGTGTAGGGTATAGAGTGTAGAGTGTAGAGTGTAGGGTATAGAGTGTAGAGTGTAGGGTATAGAGTGTAGGGTATAGAGTGTATGGTATAGAGTGTAGGGTATAGAGTGTAGGGTATAGAGTGTAGAGTGTAGGGATTAGAGTGTAGGGTATAGAGTGTAGGGTATAGAGTGTAGAGTGTAGGGTATAGAGTGTAGGGTATAGAGTGTACGGTATAGAGTGTTGGGCTATAGAGTGTAGGGTATAGAGTATAGGGTATAGAGTGTAGGGTATAGAGTGTAGGGTATACAGTGTAGGGTATAAAGTTTAGAGTGTAGGGTATAGAGTGTAGGGTATAGAGTGTAGGGTATAGAGTGTAGAGTGTAGGGTATAGAGTGTAGAGTTTAGGGTATAGAGTGTAGGGTATAGAGTGTAGGGTTTTAGAGTGTATGGTATAGAGTGTAGGGTATAGAGTGTAGGATACAGAGTGTAGGGTATAGAGTGTATGGTATAGAGTGTACGGTATAGAGTGTAGAGTGTAGGGTATAGAGTGTAGGGTATAGAATGTAGGGTATAGAGTGTATTGTATAGGGTATAGAGTGTATGGTGTAGAGTGTAGGGTATAGAGTGTATAGTGTAGGGTATAGAGTGTAGGGTATAGAGTTTAGGGTATAGAGTGTAGAGTGTAGGGTATAGAGTGTATGGTATAGAGTGTAGGGTATAGAGTGTATGGTATAGAGTGTAGGGTATAGAGTGTAGAGTGTAGGGTATAGAGTGTAGTGTATAGAGTGTAGGTTATAGAGTGTAGAGTGTAGGGTATAGAGTTTAGGGTATAGAGTGTATGGTATAGAGTGAAGAGTGTAGGGTATAGAGTGTATAGTGTAGGGTATAGAGTGTAGGGTATAGAGTGTAGGGTATAGAGTGTATGGTATAGAGTGTAGGGAATAGAGTGTAGAGTGTAGGGTATAGAGTGTATGGTATAGAGTGTAGGGTATAGAGTGTAGAGTATAGAGTGTAGGGTATAGAGTGTAGGGTATAGAGTGTAGGGTATAGAGTGTAAGGTATAGAGTGTAGGGAATAGAGTGTAGAGTGTAGGGTATAGAGTGTATGGTATAGAGTGTAGGGTATAGAGTGTAGTGGGTAGGGTATAGAGTGTAGGGTATAGAGTGTAGGGTGTAGAGTGTAGGGTATAGAGTGTAGGGTATAGAGTGTAGGGTATAAAGTGTAGGGTATAGAGTGTAGGGTGTAGAGTGTAGGGTATAGAGCGTAGAGTGTAGGGTATAGAGTGTATGGTATAATGTGTATGGTATAGAGTGTAGAGTGTAGGGTATAGAGTGTAGGGTACAGAGTATAGAGTGTAGGGTATAGAGTGTAGGGTATAGAGTTTAGGGTATAGAGTGTATGGAATAGAGTGTATGGTATAGAGTGTAGGGTGTAGAGTGTAGGGTATAGAGTGTAGAGTGTGGGGTATAGAGTGTAGAGTGTAGGGTATAGAGTGTATGATATAGAGTGTAGGGTATAGAGTGTATGGTATAGATTGCAGGGTATAGAGTGTAGGGTATAGAGTGTAGGGTATAGAGTGTAGAGTGTAGGGTGTAGAGTGGAGAGTGAAGGGTATAGAGTGTAAGGTATAGAGTGTAGGGTATAGAGTGTATGTTATAGAGTGTAGGGTATAGAGTGTAGAGTGTAGGGTATAGAGTGTAGGGTATAGAGTGTAGGGTATAGAGTGTAGGGTATAGAGTGTAGGGTATAAAATGTAGAGTGTAGGGTATAGAGTGTATGGTATAATGTGTAGGGTATAGAGTGTAGGGTATAGAGTGTAGAGTGTAGGGTATATAGTGTAGGGTATAGAGTATAGAGTGTAGGGTATAGAGTGTAGGGTATAGAGTGTAGAGTGTAGAGTGTAGGGTATAGAGTGTAGAGTGTAGGGTATAGAGTGTAGGGTATAGAGTGTATGGTATAGAGTGTAGGGTATAGAGTGTAGGGTATAGAGTGTAGAGTGTAGGGATTAGAGTGTAGGGTATAGAGTGTAGGGTATAGAGTGTAGAGTGTAGGGTATAGAGTGTAGGGTATAGAGTGTACGGTATAGAGTGTTGGGCTATAGAGTGTAGGGTATAGAGTATAGGGTATAGAGTGTACGGTATAGAGTGTAGGGTATACAGTGTAGGGTATAAAGTTTAGAGTGTAGGGTATAGAGTGTAGGGTATAGAGTGTAGGGTATAGAGTGTAGGGTAGAGAGTGTAGAGTGTAGGGTATAGAGTGTAGAGTTTAGGGTATAGAGTGTAGGGTATAGAGTGTAGGGTTTTAGAGTGTATGGTATAGAGTGTAGGGTATAGAGTGTAGGATACAGAGTGTAGGGTATAGAGTGTACGGTATAGAGTGTAGAGTGTAGGGTATAGAGTGTAGGGTATAGAATGTAGGGTATAGAGTGTATTGTATAGGGTATAGAGTGTATGGTGTAGAGTGTAGGGTATAGAGTGTATAGTGTAGGGTATAGAGTGTAGGGTATAGAGTTTAGGGTATAGAGTGTAGAGTGTAGGGTATAGAGTGTATGGTATAGAGTGTAGGGTATAGAGTGTATGGTATAGAGTGTAGGGTATAGAGTGTAGAGTGTAGGGTATAGAGTGTAGTGTATAGAGTGTAGGTTATAGAGTGTAGAGTGTAGGGTATAGAGTTTAGGGTATAGAGTGTATGGTATAGAGTGAAGAGTGTAGGGTATAGAGTGTATAGTGTAGGGTATAGAGTGTAGGGTATAGAGTGTAGGGTATAGAGTGTATGGTATAGAGTGTAGGGAATAGAGTGTAGAGTGTAGGGTATAGAGTGTATGGTATAGAGTGTAGGGTATAGAGTGTAGAGTATAGAGTGTAGGGTATAGAGTGTAGGGTATAGAGTGTAGGGTATAGAGTGTAAGGTATAGAGTGTAGGGAATAGAGTGTAGAGTGTAGGGTATAGAGTGTATGGTATAGAGTGTAGGGTATAGAGTGTAGTGGGTAGGGTATAGAGTGTAGGGTATAGAGTGTAGGGTGTAGAGTGTAGGGTATAGAGTGTAGGGTATAGAGTGTAGAGTGTAGGGTATAAAGTGTAGGGTATAGAGTGTAGGGTGTAGAGTGTAGGGTATAGAGCGTAGAGTGTAGGGTATAGAGTGTATGGTATAATGTGTATGGTATAGAGTGTAGAGTGTAGGGTATAGAGTGTAGGGTACAGAGTATAGAGTGTAGGGTATAGAGTGTAGGGTATAGAGTTTAGGGTATAGAGTGTATGGAATAGAGTGTATGGTATAGAGTGTAGGGTGTAGAGTGTAGGGTATAGAGTGTAGAGTGTAGGGTATAGAGTGTAGAGTGTAGGGTATAGAGTGTATGATATAGAGTGTAGGGTATAGAGTGTATGGTATAGATTGCAGGGTATAGAGTGTAGGGTATAGAGTGTAGGGTATAGAGTGTAGAGTGTAGGGTGTAGAGTGGAGAGTGTAGGGTATAGAGTGTAAGGTATAGAGTGTAGGGTATAGAGTGTATGTTATAGAGTGTAGGGTATAGAGTGTAGAGTGTAGGGTATAGAGTGTAGGGTATAGAGTGTAGGGTATAGAGTGTAGGGTATAGAGTGTAGGGTATAAAATGTAGAGTGTAGGGTATAGAGTGTAGGGTTTAGAGTGTATGTTATAGAGTGTAGGGTATAGAGTGTAGAGTGTAGGATATAGAGTGTAGAGTGTAGGGTAAAAAGTGTAGAGTATAGAGTGTAGGGTATAGAGTGTAGGGTATAGCGTGTAGGGTATAGAGTGTAGAGTGTAGGGTATAGAGTGTAGGGTATAGAGTGTAGAGTGTAGGGTATAGAGTGTATGGTATAGAGTGTAGGGTGTAGAGTGGAGAGTGTAGGGTATAGAGTGTAAGGTATAGAGTGTAGGGTATAGAGTGTATGTTATAGAGTGTAGGGTATAGAGTGCAGAGTGTAGGGTATAGAGTGTAGGGTATAGAGTGTAGTGTATAAAATGTAGAGTGTAGGGTATAGAGTGTAGGGTTTAAGGTGTATGTTATAGAGTGTAGGGTATAGAGTGTAGAGTGTAGGATATAGAGTGTAGAGTGTAGGGTATAGAGAGTAGGGTATAGAGTGTAGGGTATAGAGTGTAGGGTATAGAGTGTAGGGTATAGAGTGTAGGGTATAGAGTGTAGAGTGTAGGGTATAGAGTGTATGGTATAGTGTGTAGGGTGTAGAGTGTATGGTATAGAGTGTAGGGTATAGAGTGTAGAGTGTAGGGTATAGAGTGTAGGGTGTAGAGTGTAGGGTATAGAGTGTAGGGTATAGAGTGTAGAGTGTAGGGTATAAAGTGTAAGGTATAGAGTGTAGGGTGTAGAGTGTATAGTATAGGGTGTAGGGTACAGAGTGTAGAGTGTAGGGTATAGAGTGTAGGGTATAGAGTGTAGGGTATAGAGTATATGGTATAGAGTGTACGATATAGAGTGTATGATATAGAGTGTATGGTATATAGTGTAGGGTATAGAGTGTTTGGTATAGAGTGTAAGGTATAGAGTGTAGAGAGTAGTTTATACATTTTAGAGTGTAGAGTGTAAGGTATAGAGTGTAGGGTATAGAGTGTATGGAATAGAGTGTACGGTATAGAGTGTAGGGTGTAGAGTGTAGGGTATAGAGTGTAGAGTGTGGGGTATAGAGTGTAGAGTGTAGGGTATAGAGTGTATGATATAGAGTGTAGGGTATAGAGTGTATGGTATAGATTGCAGGGTATAGAGTGTAGGGTATAGAGTGTAGGGTATAGAGTGTAGAGTGTAGGGTATAGAGTGTAGTTTATAGATTGTATGGTATAGAGTGTATGGTATAGATTGTAGGGTATAGAATGTAGGGTATAGAGTGTAGAGTGTAGGGTGTAGAAAGTAGGGTATAGTGTATAGGGTATAGAGTATAGAGTGTAGGGTATAGAGTGTAGATTGTATGGTATAGAGTGTAGGGTATAGAGTGTATAGTGTAGGGTATAGAGTGTAGAGTGTAGGGTATAGAGTGTAGGGTATAGAGTGTTGGGATATAGAGTGTAGGGTATAGAGTGTAGGGTATAGAGTGTAGGGTATAGATTGTAGGGTATAGAGTGTAGGGTATAGAGTGTAGGGTATAGAGTATATAGTGTAGGGTATAGAGTGTAGGGTATAGAATGTAGGGTATAGAGTGTAGGGTATAGAGTGTAGGGTATAAAGTGTAGAGTGTAGGGTATAGAGTGTAGGGTATAGAGTGTAGGGTATAGAGTGTAGGGTATAGAGTGTAGAGTGTAGGGTGTAGAGTGTAGAGTGTAGGGTGTAAGGTATAGAGTGTAGGGTATAGAGTGTATGTTATAGAGTGTAGGGTATAGAGTGTAGAGTGTAGGGTATAGAGTGTAGGGTATAGAGTGTAGGGTATAGAGTGTAGGGTATAAAGTGTAGAGTGTAGGGTATAGAGTGTAGGGTTTAGAGTGTATGGTATAGAGTGTAGGGTATAGAGTGTAGAGTGTAGGATATAGAGTGTAGAGTGTAGGGTATAGAGTGTAGGGTATATAGTGTAGGGCATAGAGTGTAGGGTATAGAGTGTATGGTATAGAGTGTAGAGTGTAGGGTATAGAGTGTAGAAAGTAGGGTATAGTGTGTAGGGTATAGAGTGTAGAGTGTAGGGTATAGAGTGTAGGGTATAGAGTGTAGATTGTATGGTATAGAGTGTAGGGTATAGAGTGTATAGTGTAGGGTATAGAGTGTAGAGTGTAGGGTATAGAGTGTAGGGTATAGAGTGTTGGGATATAGAGTGTAGGGTATAGAGTGTCGGGTATAGAGTGTAGGGTATAGATTGTAGGGTAAAGAGTGTAGGGTATAGAGTGTAGGGTATACAGTATAGTGTAGGGTATAGAGTGTAGGGTATAGAGTGTAGAGTGTAGGGTATAGAGTGTAGTGTATAGAGTGTAGGGTATAGAGTGTAGGGTATAAAGTGTAGAGTGTAGGGTATAGAGTGTAGGGTATAGAGTGTAGAGTGTAGGGTGTAGAGTGGAGAGTGTAGGGTATAGAGTGTAAGGTATAGAGTGTAGGGTATAGAGTGTATGTTATAGAGTGTAGGGTATAGAGTGTAGTGTGTAGGGTATAGAGTGTAGAAAGTAGGGTATAGACTGTAGGGTATAGAGTGTAGGGTATAGAGTGTATAGTGTAGGGTATAGAGTGTAGAGTGTAGGGTATAGAGTGTAGGGTATAGAGTGTTGGGATATAGAGTGTAGGGTATAGAGTGTAGGGTATAGAGTGTAGAGTGTAGGGTATAGAGTGTAGGGTATAGAGTGTACGGTATAGAGTGTAGAGTGTAGGGTATAGAGTGTAGGGTATAGAGTGTAGGGTATAGAGTATATAGTGTAGGGTATAGAGTGTAGGGTATAGAGTGTAGGGTATAGAGTGTAGGGTATAAAATGTAGAGTGTAGGGTATAGAGTGTAGAGTGTAGGGTGTAGAGTGGAGAGTGTAGGGTATAGAGTGTAAGGTATAGAGTGTAGGGTATAGAGTGTATGTTAAAGAGTGTAGGGTATAGAGTGTAGAGTGTAAGGTATAGAGTGTAGGGTATAGAGTGTAGGGCATAAAATTTAGAGTGTAGGGTATAGAGTGTAGGGTTTAGAGTGTATGTTATAGAGTGTAGGGTATAGAGTGTAGAGTGTAGGATATAGAGTGTAGAGTGTAGGGTATAGAGTGTAGGGTATAGAGTGTAGGGTATAGAGTGTAGGGTATAGCGTGTAGGGTATAGAGTGTAGAGTGTAGGGTATAGAGTGTAGGGTATAGAGTGTAGAGTGTAGGGTATAGAGTGTATGGTATAGAGTGTAGGGTGTAGAGTGTATGGTATAGAGTGTAGGGTATAGAGTGTAGAGTGTAGGGTATAGAGTGTAGGGTGTAGAGTGTAGGGTATAGAGTGTAGGGTATAGAGTGTAGAGTGTAGGGTATAAAGTGTAGGGTATAGAGTGTAGGGTATAGAGTGTAGAGTGTAGGGTATATAGTGTAGGGTACAGAGTATAGAGTGTAGGGTATAGAGTGTAGGGTATAGAGTGTAGAGTGTAGAGTGTAGGGTATAGAGTGTGGAGTGTAGGGTATAGAGTGTAGGGTATAGAGTGTATGGTATAGAGTGTAGGGTATAGAGTGTAGGGTATAGAGTGTAGAGTGTAGGGATTAGAGTGTAGGGTATAGAGTGTAGGGTATAGAGTGTAGAGTGTAGGGTATAGAGTGTAGGGTATAGAGTGTACGGTATAGAGTGTAGAGTGTAGGGTATAGAGTGTAGGGTATAGAGTGTAGAGTGTAGGGTGTAGAGTGGAGAGTGTAGGGTATAGAGTGTAAGGTATAGAGTGTAGGGTATAGAGTGTATGTTATAGAGTGTAGGGTATAGAGTGTAGAGTGTAAGGTATAGAGTGTAGGGTATAGAGTGTAGGGTATAAAATTTAGAGTGTAGGGTATAGAGTGTAGGATTTAGAGTGTATGTTATAGATTGTAGGGTATAGAGTGTAGAGTGTAGGATATAGACTGTAGAGTGTAGGGTATAGAGTGTAGGGTATAGAGTGTAGGGTATAGAGTGTAGGGTATAGCGTGTAGGGTATAGAGTGTAGAGTGTAGCGTATAGAGTGTAGGGTATAGAGTGTAGAGTGTAGGGTATAGAGTGTATGGTATAGAGTGTAGGGTGTAGAGTGTATGGTATAGAGTGTAGGGTATAGAGTGTAGAGTGTAGGGTATAGAGTGTAGGGTGTAGAGTGTAGGGTATAGAGTGTAGGGTATAGAGTGTAGAGTGTAGGGTATAAAGTGTAGGGTATAGAGTGTAGGGTGTAGAGTGTAGGGTATAGAGTGTAGAGTGTAGGGTATAGAGTGTATGGTATAATGTGTAGGGTATAGAGTGTATGGTATAGAGTGTAGGGTATAGAGTGTAGAGTGTAGGGTATAGAGTGTAGTGTATAGAGTGTAGGTTATAGAGTGTAGAGTGTAGGGTATAGAGTTTAGGGTATAGAGTGTATGGTATAGAGTGAAGAGTGTAGGGTATAGAGTGTATAGTGTAGGGTATAGAGTGTAGGGTATAGAGTGTAGGGTATAGAGTGTATGGTATAGAGTGTAGGGAATAGAGTGTAGAGTGTAGGGTATAGAGTGTATGGTATAGAGTGTAGGGTATAGAGTGTAGAGTATAGAGTGTAGGGTATAGAGTGTAGGGTATAGAGTGTAGGGTATAGAGTGTAAGGTATAGAGTGTAGGGAATAGAGTGTAGAGTGTAGGGTATAGAGTGTATGGTATAGAGTGTAGGGTATAGAGTGTAGTGGGTAGGGTATAGAGTGTAGGGTATAGAGTGTAGGGTGTAGAGTGTAGGGTATAGAGTGTAGGGTATAGAGTGTAGAGTGTAGGGTATAAAGTGTAGGGTATAGAGTGTAGGGTGTAGAGTGTAGGGTATAGAGCGTAGAGTGTAGGGTATAGAGTGTATGGTATAATGTGTATGGTATAGAGTGTAGAGTGTAGGGTATAGAGTGTAGGGTACAGAGTATAGAGTGTAGGGTATAGAGTGTAGGGTATAGAGTTTAGGGTATAGAGTGTATGGAATAGAGTGTATGGTATAGAGTGTAGGGTGTAGAGTGTAGGGTATAGAGTGTAGAGTGTGGGGTATAGAGTGTAGAGTGTAGGGTATAGAGTGTATGATATAGAGTGTAGGGTATAGAGTGTATGGTATAGATTGCAGGGTATAGAGTGTAGGGTATAGAGTGTAGGGTATAGAGTGTAGAGTGTAGGGTGTAGAGTGGAGAGTGTAGGGTATAGAGTGTAAGGTATAGAGTGTAGGGTATAGAGTGTATGTTATAGAGTGTAGGGTATAGAGTGTAGAGTGTAGGGTATAGAGTGTAGGGTATAGAGTGTAGGGTATAGAGTGTAGGGTATAGAGTGTAGGGTATAAAATGTAGAGTGTAGGGTATAGAGTGTAGGGTTTAGAGTGTATGTTATAGAGTGTAGGGTATAGAGTGTAGAGTGTAGGATATAGAGTGTAGAGTGTAGGGTATAAAGTGTAGAGTATAGAGTGTAGGGTATAGAGTGTAGGGTATAGCGTGTAGGGTATAGAGTGTAGAGTGTAGGGTATAGAGTGTAGGGTATAGAGTGTAGAGTGTAGGGTATAGAGTGTATGGTATAGAGTGTAGGGTGTAGAGTGGAGAGTGTAGGGTATAGAGTGTAAGGTATAGAGTGTAGGGTATAGAGTGTATGTTATAGAGTGTAGGGTATAGAGTGTAGAGTGTAGGGTATAGAGTGTAGGGTATAGAGTGTAGGGTATAAAATGTAGAGTGTAGGGTATAGAGTGTAGGGTTTAAGGTGTATGTTATAGAGTGTAGGGTATAGAGTGTAGAGTGTAGGATATAGAGTGTAGAGTGTAGGGTATAGAGAGTAGGGTATAGAGTGTAGGGTATAGCGTGTAGGGTATAGAGTGTAGGGTATAGAGTGTAGAGTGTAGGGTATAGAGTGTATGGTATAGTGTGTAGGGTGTAGAGTGTATGGTATAGAGTGTAGGGTATAGAGTGTAGAGTGTAGGGTATTGAGTGTAGGGTGTAGAGTGTAGGGTATAGAGTGTAGGGTATAGAGTGTAGAGTGTAGGGTATAAAGTGTAAGGTATAGAGTGTAGGGTGTAGAGTGTATAGTATAGGGTGTAGGGTACAGAGTGTAGAGTGTAGGGTATAGAGTGTAGGGTATAGAGTGTAGGGTATAGAGTATATGGTATAGAGTGTACGATATAGAGTGTATGATATAGAGTGTACGGTATATAGTGTAGGGTATAGAGTGTTTGGTATAGAGTGTAAGGTATAGAGTGTAGAGAGTAGTTTATAGATTTTAGAGTGTAGAGTGTAGGGTATAGAGTGTAGGGTATAGAGTGTATGGAATAGAGTGTACGGTATAGAGTGTAGGGTGTAGAGTGTAGGGTATAGAGTGTAGAGTGTGGGGTATAGAGTGTAGAGTGTAGGGTATAGAGTGTATGATATAGAGTGTAGGGTATAGAGTGTATGGTATAGATTGCAGGGTATAGAGTGTAGGGTATAGAGTGTAGGGTATAGAGTGTAGAGTGTAGGGTATAGAGTGTAGGGTATAGATTGTATGGTATAGAGTGTATGGTATAGATTGTAGGGTATAGAATGTAGGGTATAGAGTGTAGAGTGTAGGGTGTAGAAAGTAGGGTATAGTGTATAGGGTATAGAGTATAGAGTGTAGGGTATAGAGTGTAGATTGTATGGTATAGAGTGTAGGGTATAGAGTGTATAGTGTAGGGTATAGAGTGTAGAGTGTAGGGTATAGAGTGTAGGGTATAGAGTGTTGGGATATAGAGTGTAGGGTATAGAGTGTAGGGTATAGAGTGTAGGGTATAGATTGTAGGGTATAGAGTGTAGGGTATAGAGTGTAGGGTATAGAGTATATAGTGTAGGGTATAGAGTGTAGGGTATAGAATGTAGGGTATAGAGTGTAGGGTATAGAGTGTAGGGTATAAAGTGTAGAGTGTAGGGTATAGAGTGTAGGGTATAGAGTGTAGGGTATAGAGTGTAGGGTATAGAGTGTAGAGTGTAGGGTGTAGAGTGTAGAGTGTAGGGTGTAAGGTATAGAGTGTAGGGTATAGAGTGTATGTTATAGAGTGTAGGGTATAGAGTGTAGAGTGTAGGGTATAGAGTGTAGGGTATAGAGTGTAGGGTATAGAGTGTAGGGTATAAAGTGTAGAGTGTAGGGTATAGAGTGTAGGGTTTAGAGTGTATGGTATAGAGTGTAGGGTATAGAGTGTAGAGTGTAGGATATAGAGTGTAGAGTGTAGGGTATAGAGTGTAGGGTATATAGTGTAGGGCATAGAGTGTAGGGTATAGAGTGTATGGTATAGAGTGTAGAGTGTAGGGTATAGAGTGTAGAAAGTAGGGTATAGTGTGTAGGGTATAGAGTGTAGAGTGTAGGGTATAGAGTGTAGGGTATAGAGTGTAGATTGTATGGTATAGAGTGTAGGGTATAGAGTGTATAGTGTAGGGTATAGAGTGTAGAGTGTAGGGTATAGAGTGTAGGGTATAGAGTGTTGGGATATAGAGTGTAGGGTATAGAGTGTCGGGTATAGAGTGTAGGGTATAGATTGTAGGGTAAAGAGTGTAGGGTATAGAGTGTAGGGTATACAGTATAGTGTAGGGTATAGAGTGTAGGGTATAGAGTGTAGAGTGTAGGGTATAGAGTGTAGTGTATAGAGTGTAGGGTATAGAGTGTAGGGTATAGAGTGTAGAGTGTAGGGTATAGAGTGTAGGGTATAGAGTGTAGAGTGTAGGGTGTAGAGTGGAGAGTGTAGGGTATAGAGTGTAAGGTATAGAGTGTAGGGTATAGAGTGTATGTTATAGAGTGTAGGGTATAGAGTGTAGTGTGTAGGGTATAGAGTGTAGAAAGTAGGGTATAGACTGTAGGGTATAGAGTGTAGGGTATAGAGTGTATAGTGTAGGGTATAGAGTGTAGAGTGTAGGGTATAGAGTGTAGGGTATAGAGTGTTGGGATATAGAGTGTAGGGTATAGACTGTAGGGTATAGAGTGTAGGGTATAGAGTGTATAGTGTAGGGTATAGAGTGTAGAGTGTAGGGTATAGAGTGTAGGGTATAGAGTGTTGGGATATAGAGTGTAGGGTATAGAGTGTAGAGTGTAGAGTGTAGGGTATAGAGTGTGGAGTGTAGGGTATAGAGTGTAGGGTATAGAGTGTATGGTATAGAGTGTAGGGTATAGAGTGTAGGGTATAGAGTGTAGAGTGTAGGGATTAGAGTGTAGGGTATAGAGTGTAGGGTATAGAGTGTAGAGTGTAGGGTATAGAGTGTAGGGTATAGAGTGTACGGTATAGAGTGTAGAGTGTAGGGTATAGAGTGTAGGGTATAGAGTGTAGGGTATAGAGTATATAGTGTAGGGTATAGAGTGTAGGGTATAGAGTGTAGGGTATAGAGTGTAGGGTATAAAATGTAGAGTGTAGGGTATAGAGTGTAGGGTATAGAGTGTAGAGTGTAGGGTGTAGAGTGGAGAGTGTAGGGTATAGAGTGTAAGGTATAGAGTGTAGGGTATAGAGTGTATGTTATAGAGTGTAGGGTATAGAGTGTAGAGTGTAAGGTATAGAGTGTAGGGTATAGAGTGTAGGGCATAAAATTTAGAGTGTAGGGTATAGAGTGTAGGGTTTAGAGTGTATGTTATAGAGTGTAGGGTATAGAGTGTAGAGTGTAGGGTATAGAGTGTAGTGTATAGAGTGTAGGGTATAGAGTGTAGGGTATAAAGTGTAGAGTGTAGGGTATAGAGTGTAGGGTATAGAGTGTAGAGTGTAGGGTGTAGAGTGGAGAGTGTAGGGTATAGAGTGTAAGGTATAGAGTGTAGGGTATAGAGTGTATGTTATAGAGTGTAGGGTATAGAGTGTAGTGTGTAGGGTATAGAGTGTAGAAAGTAGGGTATAGACTGTAGGGTATAGAGTGTAGGGTATAGAGTGTATAGTGTAGGGTATAGAGTGTAGAGTGTAGGGTATAGAGTGTAGGGTATAGAGTGTTGGGATATAGAGTGTAGGGTATAGACTGTAGGGTATAGAGTGTAGGGTATAGAGTGTATAGTGTAGGGTATAGAGTGTAGAGTGTAGGGTATAGAGTGTAGGGTATAGAGTGTTGGGATATAGAGTGTAGGGTATAGAGTGTAGAGTGTAGAGTGTAGGGTATAGAGTGTGGAGTGTAGGGTATAGAGTGTAGGGTATAGAGTGTATGGTATAGAATGTAGGGTATAGAGTGTAGGGTATAGAGTGTAGAGTGTAGGGATTAGAGTGTAGGGTATAGAGTGTAGGGTATAGAGTGTAGAGTGTAGGGTATAGAGTGTAGGGTATAGAGTGTACGGTATAGAGTGTAGAGTGTAGGGTATAGAGTGTAGGGTATAGAGTGTAGGGTATAGAGTATATAGTGTAGGGTATAGAGTGTAGGGTATAGAGTGTAGGGTATAGAGTGTAGGGTATAAAATGTAGAGTGTAGGGTATAGAGTGTAGGGTATAGAGTGTAGAGTGTAGGGTGTAGAGTGGAGAGTGTAGGGTATAGAGTGTAAGGTATAGAGTGTAGGGTATAGAGTGTATGTTATAGAGTGTAGGGTATAGAGTGTAGAGTGTAAGGTATAGAGTGTAGGGTATAGAGTGTAGGGCATAACATTTAGAGTGTAGGGTATAGAGTGTAGGGTTTAGAGTGTATGTTATAGAGTGTAGGGTATAGAGTGTAGAGTGTAGGATATAGAGTGTAGAGTGTAGGGTATAGAGTGTAGGGTATAGAGTGTAGGGTATAGAGTGTAGGGTTTAGCGTGTAGGGTATAGAGTGTAGAGTGTAGGGTATAGAGTGTAGGGTATAGAGTGTAGAGTGTAGGGTATAGAGTGTATGGTATAGAGTGTAGGGTGTAGAGTGTATGGTATAGAGTGTAGGGTATAGAGTGTAGAGTGTAGGGTATAGAGTGTAGGGTGTAGAGTGTAGGGTATAGAGTGTAGGGTATAGAGTGTAGAGTGTAGGGTATAAAGTGTAGGGTATAGAGTGTAGGGTATAGAGTGTAGAGTGTAGGGTATATAGTGTAGGGTACAGAGTATAGAGTGTAGGGTATAGAGTGTAGGGTATAGAGTGTAGAGTGTAGAGTGTAGGGTATAGAGTGTGGAGTGTAGGGTATAGACTGTAGGGTATAGAGTGTATGGTATAGAGTGTAGGGTATAGAGTGTAGGGTATAGAGTGTAGAGTGTAGGGATTAGAGTGTAGGGTATAGAGTGTAGGGTATAGAGTGTAGAGTGTAGGGTAAAGAGTGTAGGGTATAGAGTGTACGGTATAGAGTGTAGAGTGTAGGGTATAGAGTGTAGGGTATAGAGTGTAGAGTGTAGGGTGTAGAGTGGAGAGTGTAGGGTATAGAGTGTAAGGTATAGAGTGTAGGGTATAGAGTGTATGTTATAGAGTGTAGGGTATAGAGTGTAGAGTGTAAGGTATAGAGTGTAGGGTATAGAGTGTAGGGTATAAAATTTAGAGTGTAGGGTATAGAGTGTAGGGTTTAGAGTGTATGTTATAGAGTGTAGGGTATAGAGTGTAGAGTGTAGGATATAGACTGTAGAGTGTAGGGTATAGAGTGTAGGGTATAGAGTGTAGGGTATAGAGTGTAGGGTATAGCGTGTAGGGTATAGAGTGTAGAGTGTAGCGTATAGAGTGTAGGGTATAGAGTGTAGAGTGTAGGGTATAGAGTGTATGGTATAGAGTGTAGGGTGTAGAGTGTATGGTATAGAGTGTAGGGTATAGAGTGTAGAGTGTAGGGTATAGAGTGTAGGGTGTAGAGTGTAGGGTATAGAGTGTAGGGTATAGAGTGTAGAGTGTAGGGTATAAAGTGTAGGGTATAGAGTGTAGGGTGTAGAGTGTAGGGTATAGAGTGTAGAGTGTAGGGTATAGAGTGTATGGTATAATGTGTAGGGTATAGAGTGTAGGGTATAGAGTGTAGAGTGTAGGGTATATAGTGTAGGGTATAGAGTATAGAGTGTAGGGTATAGAGTGTAGGGTATAGAGTGTAGAGTGTAGGGTATAGAGTGTAGAGTGTAGGGTATAGAGTGTATGGTATAGAGTGTAGGGTATAGAGTGTAGAGGGTAGGGTATAGAGTGTAGGGTATAAAATGTAGAGTGTAGGGTATAGAGTGTATGGTATAATGTGTAGGGTATAGAGTGTAGGGTATAGAGTGTAGAGTGTAGGGTATATAGTGTAGGGTATAGAGTATAGAGTGTAGGGTATAGAGTGTAGGGTATAGAGTGTAGAGTGTAGAGTGTAGGGTATAGAGTGTAGAGTGTAGGGTATAGAGTGTAGGGTATAGAGTGTATGGTATAGAGTGTAGGGTATAGAGTGTAGGGTATAGAGTGTAGAGTGTAGGGATTAGAGTGTAGGGTATAGAGTGTAGGGTATAGAGTGTAGAGTGTAGGGTATAGAGTGTAGTGTATAGAGTGTAGGGTATAGAGTGTAGGGTATAAAGTGTAGAGTGTAGGGTATAGAGTGTAGGGTATAGAGTGTAGAGTGTAGGGTGTAGAGTGGAGAGTGTAGGGTATAGAGTGTAAGGTATAGAGTGTAGGGTATAGAGTGTATGTTATAGAGTGTAGGGTATAGAGTGTAGTGTGTAGGGTATAGAGTGTAGAAAGTAGGGTATAGACTGTAGGGTATAGAGTGTAGGGTATAGAGTGTATAGTGTAGGGTATAGAGTGTAGAGTGTAGGGTATAGAGTGTAGGGTATAGAGTGTTGGGATATAGAGTGTAGGGTATAGACTGTAGGGTATAGAGTGTAGGGTATAGAGTGTATAGTGTAGGGTATAGAGTGTAGAGTGTAGGGTATAGAGTGTAGGGTATAGAGTGTTGGGATATAGAGTGTAGGGTATAGAGTGTAGAGTGTAGAGTGTAGGGTATAGAGTGTGGAGTGTAGGGTATAGAGTGTAGGGTATAGAGTGTATGGTATAGAGTGTAGGGTATAGAGTGTAGGGTATAGAGTGTAGAGTGTAGGGATTAGAGTGTAGGGTATAGAGTGTAGGGTATAGAGTGTAGAGTGTAGGGTATAGAGTGTAGGGTATAGAGTGTACGGTATAGAGTGTAGAGTGTAGGGTATAGAGTGTAGGGTATAGAGTGTAGGGTATAGAGTATATAGTGTAGGGTATAGAGTGTAGGGTATAGAGTGTAGGGTATAGAGTGTAGGGTATAAAATGTAGAGTGTAGGGTATAGAGTGTAGGGTATAGAGTGTAGAGTGTAGGGTGTAGAGTGGAGAGTGTAGGGTATAGAGTGTAAGGTATAGAGTGTAGGGTATAGAGTGTATGTTATAGAGTGTAGGGTATAGAGTGTAGAGTGTAAGGTATAGAGTGTAGGGTATAGAGTGTAGGGCATAAAATTTAGAGTGTAGGGTATAGAGTGTAGGGTTTAGAGTGTATGTTATAGAGTGTAGGGTATAGAGTGTAGAGTGTAGGGTATAGAGTGTAGTGTATAGAGTGTAGGGTATAGAGTGTAGGGTATAAAGTGTAGAGTGTAGGGTATAGAGTGTAGGGTATAGAGTGTAGAGTGTAGGGTGTAGAGTGGAGAGTGTAGGGTATAGAGTGTAAGGTATAGAGTGTAGGGTATAGAGTGTATGTTATAGAGTGTAGGGTATAGAGTGTAGTGTGTAGGGTATAGAGTGTAGAAAGTAGGGTATAGACTGTAGGGTATAGAGTGTAGGGTATAGAGTGTATAGTGTAGGGTATAGAGTGTAGAGTGTAGGGTATAGAGTGTAGGGTATAGAGTGTTGGGATATAGAGTGTAGGGTATAGACTGTAGGGTATAGAGTGTAGGGTATAGAGTGTATAGTGTAGGGTATAGAGTGTAGAGTGTAGGGTATAGAGTGTAGGGTATAGAGTGTTGGGATATAGAGTGTAGGGTATAGAGTGTAGAGTGTAGAGTGTAGGGTATAGAGTGTGGAATGTAGGGTATAGAGTGTAGGGTATAGAGTGTATGGTATAGAGTGTAGGGTATAGAGTGTAGGGTATAGAGTGTAGAGTGTAGGGATTAGAGTGTAGGGTATAGAGTGTAGGGTATAGAGTGTAGAGTGTAGGGTATAGAGTGTAGGGTATAGAGTGTACGGTATAGAGTGTAGAGTGTAGGGTATAGAGTGTAGGGTATAGAGTGTAGGGTATAGAGTATATAGTGTAGGGTATAGAGTGTAGGGTATAGAGTGTAGGGTATAGAGTGTAGGGTATAAAATGTAGAGTGTAGGGTATAGAGTGTAGGGTATAGAGTGTAGAGTGTAGGGTGTAGAGTGGAGAGTGTAGGGTATAGAGTGTAAGGTATAGAGTGTAGGGTATAGAGTGTAGGGCATAAAATTTAGAGTGTAGGGTATAGAGTGTAGTGTTTAGAGTGTATGTTATAGAGTGTAGGGTATAGAGTGTAGAGTGTAGGATATAGAGTGTAGAGTGTAGGGTATAGAGTGTAGGGTATAGAGTGTAGGGTATAGAGTGTAGGGTTTAGCGTGTAGGGTATAGAGTGTAGAGTGTAGGGTATAGAGTGTAGGGTATAGAGTGTAGAGTGTAGGGTATAGAGTGTATGGTATAGAGTGTAGGGTGTAGAGTGTATGGTATAGAGTGTAGGGTATAGAGTGTAGAGTGTAGGGTATAGAGTGTAGGGTGTAGAGTGTAGGGTATAGAGTGTAGGGTATAGAGTGTAGAGTGTAGGGTATAAAGTGTAGGGTATAGAGTGTAGGGTATAGAGTGTAGAGTGTAGGGTATATAGTGTAGGGTACAGAGTATAGAGTGTAGGGTATAGAGTGTAGGGTATAGAGTGTAGAGTGTAGAGTGTAGGGTATAGAGTGTGGAGTGTAGGGTATAGAGTGTAGGGTATAGAGTGTATGGTATAGAGTGTAGGGTATAGAGTGTAGGGTATAGAGTGTAGAGTGTAGGGATTAGAGTGTAGGGTATAGAGTGTAGGGTATAGAGTGTAGAGTGTAGGGTAAAGAGTGTAGGGTATAGAGTGTACGGTATAGAGTGTAGAGTGTAGGGTATAGAGTGTAGGGTATAGAGTGTAGAGTGTAGGGTGTAGAGTGGAGAGTGTAGGGTATAGAGTGTAAGGTATAGAGTGTAGGGTATAGAGTGTATGTTATAGAGTGTAGGGTATAGAGTGTAGAGTGTAAGGTATAGAGTGTTGGGTATAGAGTGTAGGGTATAAAATTTAGAGTGTAGGGTATAGAGTGTAGGGTTTAGAGTGTATGTTATAGAGTGTAGGGTATAGAGTGTAGAGTGTAGGATATAGACTGTAGAGTGTAGGGTATAGAGTGTAGGGTATAGAGTGTAGGGTATAGAGTGTAGGGTATAGCGTGTAGGGTATAGAGTGTAGAGTGTAGCGTATAGAGTGTAGGGTATAGAGTGTAGAGTGTAGGGTATAGAGTGTATGGTATAGAGTGTAGGGTGTAGAGTGTATGGTATAGAGTGTAGGGTATAGAGTGTAGAGTGTAGGGTATAGAGTGTAGGGTGTAGAGTGTAGGGTATAGAGTGTAGGGTATAGAGTGTAGAGTGTAGGGTATAAAGTGTAGGGTATAGAGTGTAGGGTGTAGAGTGTAGGGTATAGAGTGTAGAGTGTAGGGTATAGAGTGTATGGTATAATGTGTAGGGTATAGAGTGTAGGGTATAGAGTGTAGAGTGTAGGGTATATAGTGTAGGGTATAGAGTATAGAGTGTAGGGTATAGAGTGTAGGGTATAGAGTGTAGAGTGTAGGGTATAGAGTGTAGAGTGTAGGGTATAGAGTGTATGGTATAGAGTGTAGGGTATAGAGTGTAGAGGGTAGGGTATAGAGTGTAGGGTATAAAATGTAGAGTGTAGGGTATAGAGTGTATGGTATAATGTGTAGGGTATAGAGTGTAGGGTATAGAGTGTAGAGTGTAGGGTATATAGTGTAGGGTATAGAGTATAGAGTGTAGGGTATAGAGTGTAGGGTATAGAGTGTAGAGTGTAGAGTGTAGGGTATAGAGTGTAGAGTGTAGGGTATAGAGTGTAGGGTATAGAGTGTATGGTATAGAGTGTAGGGTATAGAGTGTAGGGTATAGAGTGTAGAGTGTAGGGATTAGAGTGTAGGGTATAGAGTGTAGGGTATAGAGTGTAGAGTGTAGGGTATAGAGTGTAGGGTATAGAGTGTACGGTATAGAGTGTTGGGCTATAGAGTGTAGGGTATAGAGTATAGGGTATAGAGTGTACGGTATAGAGTGTAGGGTATACAGTGTAGGGTATAAAGTTTAGAGTGTAGGGTATAGAGTGTAGGGTATAGAGTGTAGGGTATAGAGTGTAGGGTAGAGAGTGTAGAGTGTAGGGTATAGAGTGTAGAGTTTAGGGTATAGAGTGTAGGGTATAGAGTGTAGGGTTTTAGAGTGTATGGTATAGAGTGTAGGGTATAGAGTGTAGGATACAGAGTGTAGGGTATAGAGTGTATGGTATAGAGTGTACGGTATAGAGTGTAGAGTGTAGGGTATAGAGTGTAGGGTATAGAATGTAGGGTATAGAGTGTATTGTATAGGGTATAGAGTGTATGGTGTAGAGTGTAGGGTATAGAGTGTATAGTGTAGGGTATAGAGTGTAGGGTATAGAGTTTAGGGTATAGAGTGTAGAGTGTAGGGTATAGAGTGTATGGTATAGAGTGTAGGGTATAGAGTGTATGGTATAGAGTGTAGGGTATAGAGTGTAGAGTGTAGGGTATAGAGTGTAGTGTATAGAGTGTAGGTTATAAAGTGTAGAGTGTAGGGTATAGAGTTTAGGGTATAGAGTGTATGGTATAGAGTGAAGAGTGTAGGGTATAGAGTGTATAGTGTAGGGTATAGAGTGTAGGGTATAGAGTGTAGGGTATAGAGTGTATGGTATAGAGTGTAGGGAATAGAGTGTAGAGTGTAGGGTATAGAGTGTATGGTATAGAGTGTAGGGTATAGAGTGTAGAGTATAGAGTGTAGGGTATAGAGTGTAGGGTATAGAGTGTAGGGTATAGAGTGTAAGGTATAGAGTGTAGGGAATAGAGTGTAGAGTGTAGGGTATAGAGTGTATGGTATAGAGTGTAGGGTATAGAGTGTAGTGGGTAGGGTATAGAGTGTAGGGTATAGAGTGTAGGGTGTAGAGTGTAGGGTATAGAGTGTAGGGTATAGAGTGTAGAGTGTAGGGTATAAAGTGTAGGGTATAGAGTGTAGGGTGTAGAGTGTAGGGTATAGAGCGTAGAGTGTAGGGTATAGAGTGTATGGTATAATGTGTATGGTATAGAGTGTAGAGTGTAGGGTATAGAGTGTAGGGTACAGAGTATAGAGTGTAGGGTATAGAGTGTAGGGTATAGAGTTTAGGGTATAGAGTGTATGGAATAGAGTGTATGGTATAGAGTGTAGGGTGTAGAGTGTAGGGTATAGAGTGTAGAGTGTGGGGTATAGAGTGTAGAGTGTAGGGTATAGAGTGTATGATATAGAGTGTAGGGTATAGAGTGTATGGTATAGATTGCAGGGTATAGAGTGTAGGGTATAGAGTGTAGGGTATAGAGTGTAGAGTGTAGGGTGTAGAGTGGAGAGTGTAGGGTATAGAGTGTAAGGTATAGAGTGTAGGGTATAGAGTGTATGTTATAGAGTGTAGGGTATAGAGTGTAGAGTGTAGGGTATAGAGTGTAGGGTATAGAGTGTAGGGTATAGAGTGTAGGGTATAGAGTGTAGGGTATAAAATGTAGAGTGTAGGGTATAGAGTGTAGGGTTTAGAGTGTATGTTATAGAGTGTAGGGTATAGAGTGTAGAGTGTAGGATATAGAGTGTAGAGTGTAGGGTATAAAGTGTAGGGTATAGAGTGTAGGGTATAGAGTGTAGGGTATAGCGTGTAGGGTATAGAGTGTAGAGTGTAGGGTATAGAATGTAGGGTATAGAGTGTAGAGTGTAGGGTATAGAGTGTATGGTATAGAGTGTAGGGTGTAGAGTGGAGAGTGTAGGGTATAGAGTGTAAGGTATAGAGTGTAGGGTATAGAGTGTATGTTATAGAGTGTAGGGTATAGAGTGTAGAGTGTAGGGTATAGAGTGTAGGGTATAGAGTGTAGGGTATAAAATGTAGAGTGTAGGGTATAGAGTGTAGGGTTTAAGGTGTATGTTATAGAGTGTAGGGTATAGAGTGTAGAGTGTAGGATATAGAGTGTAGAGTGTAGGGTATAGAGAGTAGGGTATAGAGTGTAGGGTATAGCGTGTAGGGTATAGAGTGTAGGGTATAGAGTGTAGGGTATAGAGTGTAGAGTGTAGGGTATAGAGTGTATGGTATAGTGTGTAGGGTGTAGAGTGTATGGTATAGAGTGTAGGGTATAGAGTGTAGAGTGTAGGGTATAGAGTGTAGGGTGTAGAGTGTAGGGTATAGAGTGTAGGGTATAGAGTGTAGAGTGTAGGGTATAAAGTGTAAGGTATAGAGTGTAGGGTGTAGAGTGTATAGTATAGGGTGTAGGGTACAGAGTGTAGAGTGTAGGGTATAGAGTGTAGGGTATAGAGTGTAGGGTATAGAGTATATGGTATAGAGTGTACGATATAGAGTGTATGATATAGAGTGTATGGTATATAGTGTAGGGTATAGAGTGTTTGGTATAGAGTGTAAGGTATAGAGTGTAGAGAGTAGTTTATAGATTTTAGAGTGTAGAGTGTAGGGTATAGAGTGTAGGGTATAGAGTGTATGGAATAGAGTGTACGGTATAGAGTGTAGGGTGTAGAGTGTAGGGTATAGAGTGTAGAGTGTGGGGTATAGAGTGTAGAGTGTAGGGTATAGAGTGTATGATATAGAGTGTAGGGTATAGAGTGTATGGTATAGATTGCAGGGTATAGAGTGTAGGGTATAGAGTGTAGGGTATAGAGTGTAGAGTGTAGGGTATAGAGTGTAGGGTATAGATTGTATGGTATAGAGTGTATGGTATAGATTGTAGGGTATAGAATGTAGGGTATAGAGTGTAGAGTGTAGGGTGTAGAAAGTAGGGTATAGTGTATAGGGTATAGAGTATAGAGTGTAGGGTATAGAGTGTAGAATGTATGGTATAGAGTGTAGGGTATAGAGTGTATAGTGTAGGGTATAGAGTGTAGAGTGTAGGGTATAGAGTGTAGGGTATAGAGTGTTGGGATATAGAGTGTAGGGTATAGAGTGTAGGGTATAGAGTGTAGGGTATAGATTGTAGGGTATAGAGTGTAGGGTATAGAGTGTAGGGTATAGAGTATATAGTGTAGGGTATAGAGTGTAGGGTATAGAATGTAGGGTATAGAGTGTAGGGTATAGAGTGTAGGGTATAAAGTGTAGAGTGTAGGGTATAGAGTGTAGGGTATAGAGTGTAGGGTATAGAGTGTAGGGTATAGAGTGTAGAGTGTAGGGTGTAGAGTGTAGAGTGTAGGGTGTAAGGTATAGAGTGTAGGGTATAGAGTGTATGTTATAGAGTGTAGGGTATAGAGTGTAGAGTGTAGGGTATAGAGTGTAGGGTATAGAGTGTAGGGTATAGAGTGTAGGGTATAGAGTGTAGGGTATAAAGTGTAGAGTGTAGGGTATAGAGTGTAGGGTTTAGAGTGTATGGTATAGAGTGTAGGGTATAGAGTGTAGAGTGTAGGATATAGAGTGTAGAGTGTAGGGTATAGAGTGTAGGGTATATAGTGTAGGGTATAGAGTGTAGGGCATAGAGTGTAGGGTATAGAGTGTATGGTATAGAGTGTAGAGTGTAGGGTATAGAGTGTAGAAAGTAGGGTATAGTGTGTAGGGTATAGAGTGTAGAGTGTAGGGTATAGAGTGTAGGGTATAGAGTGTAGATTGTATGGTATAGAGTGTAGGGTATAGAGTGTATAGTGTAGGGTATAGAGTGTAGAGTGTAGGGTATAGAGTGTAGGGTATAGAGTGTTGGGATATAGAGTGTAGGGTATAGAGTGTCGGGTATAGAGTGTAGGGTATAGATTGTAGGGTAAAGAGTGTAGGGTATAGAGTGTAGGGTATACAGTATAGTGTAGGGTATAGAGTGTAGGGTATAGAGTGTAGAGTGTAGGGTATAGAGTGTAGTGTATAGAGTGTAGGGTATAGAGTGTAGGGTATAAAGTGTAGAGTGTAGGGTATAGAGTGTAGGGTATAGAGTGTAGAGTGTAGGGTGTAGAGTGGAGAGTGTAGGGTATAGAGTGTAAGGTATAGAGTGTAGGGTATAGAGTGTATGTTATAGAGTGTAGGGTATAGAGTGTAGTGTGTAGGGTATAGAGTGTAGAAAGTAGGGTATAGACTGTAGGGTATAGAGTGTAGGGTATAGAGTGTATAGTGTAGGGTATAGAGTGTAGAGTGTAGGGTATAGAGTGTAGGGTATAGAGTGTTGGGATATAGAGTGTAGGGTATAGAGTGTAGAGTGTAGAGTGTAGGGTATAGAGTGTGGAGTGTAGGGTATAGAGTGTAGGGTATAGAGTGTATGGTATAGAGTGTAGGGTATAGAGTGTAAGGTATAGAGTGTAGAGTGTAGGGATTAGAGTGTAGGGTATAGAGTGTAGGGTATAGAGTGTAGAGTGTAGGGTATAGAGTGTAGGGTATAGAGTGTACGGTATAGAGTGTAGAGTGTAGGGTATAGAGTGTAGGGTATAGAGTGTAGGGTATAGAGTATATAGTGTAGGGTATAGAGTGTAGGGTATAGAGTGTAGGGTATAGAGTGTAGGGTATAAAATGTAGAGTGTAGGGTATAGAGTGTAGGGTATAGAGTGTAGAGTGTAGGGTGCAGAGTGGAGAGTGTAGGGTATAGAGTGTAAGGTATAGAGTGTAGGGTATAGAGTGTATGTTATAGAGTGTAGGGTATAGAGTGTAGAGTGTAAGGTATAGAGTGTAGGGTATAGAGTGTAGGGCATAAAATTTAGAGTGTAGGGTATAGAGTGTAGGGTTTAGAGTGTATGTTATAGAGTGTAGGGTATAGAGTGTAGAGTGTAGGATATAGAGTGTAGAGTGTAGGGTATAGAGTGTAGGGTATAGAGTGTAGGGTATAGAGTGTAGGGTATAGCGTGTAGGGTATAGAGTGTAGAGTGTAGGGTATAGAGTGTAGGGTATAGAGTGTAGAGTGTAGGGTATAGAGTGTATGGTATAGAGTGTAGGGTGTAGAGTGTATGGTATAGAGTGTAGGGTATAGAGTGTAGAGTGTAGGGTATAGAGTGTAGGGTGTAGAGTGTAGGGTATAGAGTGTAGGGTATAGAGTGTAGAGTTTAGGGTATAAAGTGTAGGGTATAGAGTGTAGGGTATAGAGTGTAGAGTGTAGGGTATATAGTGTAGGGTACAGAGTATAGAGTGTAGGGTATAGAGTGTAGGGTATAGAGTGTAGAGTGTAGAGTGTAGGGTATAGAGTGTGGAGTGTAGGGTATAGAGTGTAGGGTATAGAGTGTATGGTATAGAGTGTAGGGTATAGAGTGTAGGGTATAGAGTGTAGAGTGTAGGGATTAGAGTGTAGGGTATAGAGTGTAGGGTATAGAGTGTAGAGTGTAGGGTATAGTGTGTAGGGTATAGAGTGTACGGTATAGAGTGTAGAGTGTAGGGTATAGAGTGTAGGGTATAGAGTGTAGAGTGTAGGGTGTAGAGTGGAGAGTGTAGGGTATAGAGTGTAAGGTATAGAGTGTAGGGTATAGAGTGTATGTTATAGAGTGTAGGGTATAGAGTGTAGAGTGTAAGGTATAGAGTGTAGGGTATAGAGTGTAGGGTATAAAATTTAGAGTGTAGGGTATAGAGTGTAGGGTTTAGAGTGTATGTTATAGAGTGTAGGGTATAGAGTGTAGAGTGTAGGATATAGACTGTAGAGTGTAGGGTATAGAGTGTAGGGTATAGAGTGTAGGGTATAGAGTGTAGGGTATAGCGTGTAGGGTATAGAGTGTAGAGTGTAGCGTATAGAGTGTAGGGTATAGAGTGTAGAGTGTAGGGTATAGAGTGTATGGTATAGAGTGTAGGGTGTAGAGTGTATGGTATAAAGTGTAGGGTATAGAGTGTAGAGTGTAGGGTATAGAGTGTAGGGTGTAGAGTGTAGGGTATAGAGTGTAGGGTATAGAGTGTAGAGTGTAGGGTATAAAGTGTAGGGTATAGAGTGTAGGGTGTAGAGTGTAGGGTATAGAGTGTAGAGTGTAGGGTATAGAGTGTATGGTATAATGTGTAGGGTATAGAGTGTAGGGTATAGAGTGTAGAGTGTAGGGTATATAGTGTAGGGTATAGAGTATAGAGTGTAGGGTATAGAGTGTAGGGTATAGAGTGTAGAGTGTAGGGTATAGAGTGTAGAGTGTAGGGTATAGAGTGTATGGTATAGAGTGTAGGGTATAGAGTGTAGAGGGTAGGGTATAGAGTGTAGGGTATAGAGTGTAGGGTGTAGAGTGTAGGGTATAGAGTGTAGGGTATAAAGTGTAGAGTGTAGGGTATAGAGTGTAGGGTATAGAGTGTAGGGTATAGAGTGTAGGGTATAAAGTGTAGAGTGTAGGGTATAGAGTGTAGGGTATAGAGTGTAGGGTATAGAGTGTAGGGTATAGAGTGTAGAGTGTAGGATATAGAGTGTAGAGTGTAGGGTATAGAGTGTAGAGTGTAGGGTATAGAGTGTAGAGTGTAGGGTATAGGGTGTAGGGTATAGAGTGTATTGTATAGAGTGTAGGGTATAGAGTGTAGGGTATAGAGTGTAGAGTGTAGGGATTAGAGTGTAGGGTATAGAGTGTAGGGTATAGAGTGTAGAGTGTAGGGTATAGAGTGTACGGTATAGAGTGTTGGGCTATAGAGTGTAGGGTATAGAGTGTAGAGTATAGAGTGTAGGGTATAGAGTGTAGGGTATACAGTGTAGGGTATAAAGTGTAGAGTGTAGGGTATAGAGTGTAGGGTATAGAGTGTAGGGTATAGAGTGTATGGTATAGAGTGTACGGTATAGAGTGTAGAGTGTAGGGTATAGAGTGTAGGGTACAAAGTGTAGGGTATAGATTGTAGGGTATAGAGTGTAGAATGTAGGGTATAGAGTATAGGGTATAGAGTGTATGGTGTAGAGTGTAGGGTATAGAGTGTATAGTGTAGGGTATAGAGTGTAGGGTTTAGAGTGTAGGGTATAGAGTGTAGGGTATAGAGTGTAGAGTGTAGGGTATAGAGTGTATGGTATAGAGTGTAGGGTATAGAGTGTAGAGTGTAGGGTATAGAGTTTAGGGTATAGAGTGTATGGTATAGAGTGTAGAGTATAGAGTGTAGGGTATAGAGTGTATGGTATAGAGTGTAGAGTGTAGGGTATACAGTGTATAGTGTAGGGTATAGAGTGTAGGGTATAGAGTGTATGGTATAGAGTGTAGGGAATAGAGTGTAGAGTGTAGGGTATAGAGTGTATGGTATAGAGTGTAGGGTATAGATTGTAGAGTGTAGGGTATAGAGTGTAGGGTATAGAGTGTAGGGTATAGAGTGTAGGGTATAGAGTGTAGGGTATAAAGTGTAGAGTGTAGGGTATAGAGTGTAGGGTTTAGAGTGTATGGTATAGAGTGTAGGGTATAGAGTGTAGAGTGTAGGATATAGAGTGTAGAGTGTAGGGTATAGAGTGTAGGGTATATAGTGTAGGGTATAGAGTGTAGGGCATAGAGTGTAGGGTATAGAGTGTATGGTATAGAGTGTAGAGTGTAGGGTATAGAGTGTAGAAAGTAGGGTATAGTGTGTAGGGTATAGAGTGTAGAGTGTAGGGTATAGAGTGTAGGGTATAGAGTGTAGATTGTATGGTATAGAGTGTAGGGTATAGAGTGTATAGTGTAGGGTATAGAGTGTAGAGTGTAGGGTATAGAGTGTAGGGTATAGAGTGTTGGGATATAGAGTGTAGGGTATAGAGTGTCGGGTATAGAGTGTAGGGTATAGATTGTAGGGTAAAGAGTGTAGGGTATAGAGTGTAGGGTATACAGTATAGTGTAGGGTATAGAGTGTAGGGTATAGAGTGTAGAGTGTAGGGTATAGAGTGTAGTGTATAGAGTGTAGGGTATAGGGTGTAGGGTATAAAGTGTGGAGTGTAGGGTATAGAGTGTAGGGTATAGAGTGTAGAGTGTAGGGTGTAGAGTGGAGAGTGTAGGGTATAGAGTGTAAGGTATAGAGTGTAGGGTATAGAGTGTATGTTATAGAGTGTAGGGTATAGAGTGTAGTGTGTAGGGTATAGAGTGTAGAAAGTAGGGTATAGACTGTAGGGTATAGAGTGTAGGGTATAGAGTGTATAGTGTAGGGTATAGAGTGTAGAGTGTAGGGTATAGAGTGTAGGGTATAGAGTGTTGGGATATAGAGTGTAGGGTATAGAGTGTAGGGTATAGAGTGTAGGGTATAGATTGTAGGGTATAGAGTGTAGGGTATAGAGTGTAGGGTATAGAGTATATAGTGTAGGGTATAGAGTGTAGGGTATAGAGTGTAGGGTATAGAGTGTAGGGTATAAAGTGTAGAGTGTAGGGTATAGAGTGTAGGGTATAGAGTGTAGAGTGTAGGGTGTAGAGTGGAGAGTGTAGGGTATAGAGTGTAAGGTATAGAGTGTAGGGTATAGAGTGTATGTTATAGAGTGTAGGGTATAGAGTGTAGAGTGTAAGGTATAGAGTGTAGGGTATAGAGTGTAGGGCATAAAATTTAGAGTGTAGGGTATAGAGTGTAGGGTTTAGAGTGTATGTTATAGAGTGTAGGGTATAAAGTGTAGAGTGTAGGATATAGAGTGTAGAGTGTAGGGTATAGAGTGTAGGGTATAGAGTGTAGGGTATAGAGTGTAGGGTATAGCGTGTAGGGTATAGAGTGTAGAGTGTAGGGTATAGAGTGTAGGGTATAGAGTGTAGAGTGTAGGGTATAGAGTGTATGGTATAGAGTGTAGGGTGTAGAGTGTATGGTATAGAGTGTAGGGTACAGAGTGTAGAGTGTAGGGTATAGAGTGTAGGGTGTAGAGTGTAGGGTATAGAGTGTAGGGTATAGAGTGTAGAGTGTAGGGTATAAAGTGTAGGGTATAGAGTGTAGGGTATAGAGTGTAGAGTGTAGGGTATATAGTGTAGGGTACAGAGTATAGAGTGTAGGGTATAGAGTGTAGGGTATAGAGTGTAGAGTGTAGAGTGTAGGGTATAGAGTGTGGAGTGTAGGGTATAGAGTGTAGGGTATAGAGTGTATGGTATAGAGTGTAGGGTATAGAGTGTAGGGTATAGAGTGTAGAGTGTAGGGATTAGAGTGTAGGGTATAGAGTGAAGGGTATAGAGTGTAGAGTGTAGGGTATAGAGTGTAGGGTATAGAGTGTACGGTATAGAGTGTAGAGTGTAGGGTATAGAGTGTAGGGTATAGAGTGTAGGGTATAGAGTATATAGTGTAGGGTATAGAGTGTAGGGTATAGAGTGTAGGGTATAGAGTGTAGGGTATAGAGTGTAGGGTATAAAATGTAGAGTGTAGGGTATAGAGTGTAGGGTATAGAGTGTAGAGTGTAGGGTGTAGAGTGGAGAGTGTAGGGTATAGAGTGTAAGGTATAGAGTGTAGGGTATAGAGTGTATGTTATAGAGTGTAGGGTATAGAGTGTAGAGTGTAAGGTATAGAGTGTAGGGTATAGAGTGTAGGGCATAAAATTTAGAGTGTAGGGTATAGAGTGTAGGGTTTAGAGTGTATGTTATAGAGTGTAGGGTATAGAGTGTAGGATATAGAGTGTAGAGTGTAGGGTATAGAGTGTAGGGTATAGAGTGTAGGGTATAGAGTGTAGGGTATAGCGTGTAGGGTATAGAGTGTAGAGTGTAGGGTATAGAGTGTAGGGTATAGAGTGTAGAGTGTAGGGTATAGAGTGTATGGTATAGAGTGTAGGGTGTAGAGTGTATGGTATAGAGTGTAGGGTATAGAGTGTAGAGTGTAGGGTATAGAGTGTAGGGTGTAGAGTGTAGGGTATAGAGTGTAGGGTATAGAGTGTAGAGTGTAGGGTATAAAGTGTAGGGTATAGAGTGTAGGGTATAGAGTGTAGAGTGTAGGGTATATAGTGTAGGGTACAGAGTATAGAGTGTAGGGTATAGAGTGTAGGGTATAGAGTGTAGAGTGTAGAGTGTAGGGTATAGAGTGTGGAGTGTAGGGTATAGAGTGTAGGGTATAGAGTGTATGGTATAGAGTGTAGGGTATAGAGTGTAGGGTATAGAGTGTAGAGTGTAGGGATTAGAGTGTAGGGTATAGAGTGTAGGGTATAGAGTGTAGAGTGTAGGGTATAGAGTGTAGGGTATAGAGTGTACGGTATAGAGTGTAGAGTGTAGGGTATAGAGTGTAGGGTATAGAGTGTAGAGTGTAGAGTGTAGGGCATAGAGTGTAGGGTATAGAGTGTATGGTATAGAGTGTAGAGTGTAGGGTATAGAGTGTAGAAAGTAGGGTATAGTGTGTAGGGTATAGAGTGTAGAGTGTAGGGTATAGAGTGTAGGGTATAGAGTGTAGATTGTATGGTATAGAGTGTAGGGTATAGAGTGTATAGTGTAGGGTATAGAGTGTAGAGTGTAGGGTATAGAGTGTAGGGTATAGAGTGTTGGGATATAGAGTGTAGGGTATAGAGTGTCGGGTATAGAGTGTAGGGTATAGATTGTAGGGTAAAGAGTGTAGGGTATAGAGTGTAGGGTATACAGTATAGTGTAGGGTATAGAGTGTAGGGTATAGAGTGTAGAGTGTAGGGTATAGAGTGTAGTGTATAGAGTGTAGGGTATAGGGTGTAGGGTATAAAGTGTGGAGTGTAGGGTATAGAGTGTAGGGTATAGAGTGTAGAGTGTAGGGTGTAGAGTGGAGAGTGTAGGGTATAGAGTGTAAGGTATAGAGTGTAGGGTATAGAGTGTATGTTATAGAGTGTAGGGTATAGAGTGTAGTGTGTAGGGTATAGAGTGTAGAAAGTAGGGTATAGACTGTAGGGTATAGAGTGTAGGGTATAGAGTGTATAGTGTAGGGTATAGAGTGTAGAGTGTAGGGTATAGAGTGTAGGGTATAGAGTGTTGGGATATAGAGTGTAGGGTATAGAGTGTAGGGTATAGAGTATATAGTGTAGGGTATAGAGTGTAGGGTATAGAGTGTAGGGTATAGAGTGTAGGGTATAAAGTGTAGAGTGTAGGGTATAGAGTGTAGGGTATAGAGTGTAGAGTGTAGGGTGTAGAGTGGAGAGTGTAGGGTATAGAGTGTAAGGTATAGAGTGTAGGGTATAGAGTGTATGTTATAGAGTGTAGGGTATAGAGTGTAGAGTGTAAGGTATAGAGTGTAGGGTATAGAGTGTAGGGCATAAAATTTAGAGTGTAGGGTATAGAGTGTAGGGTTTAGAGTGTATGTTATAGAGTGTAGGGTATAGAGTGTAGAGTGTAGGATATAGAGTGTAGAGTGTAGGGTATAGAGTGTAGGGTATAGAGTGTAGGGTATAGCGTGTAGGGTATAGAGTGTAGAGTGTAGGGTATAGAGTGTAGGGTATAGAGTGTAGAGTGTAGGGTATAGAGTGTATGGTATAGAGTGTAGGGTGTAGAGTGTATGGTATAGAGTGTAGGGTACAGAGTGTAGAGTGTAGGGTATAGAGTGTAGGGTGTAGAGTGTAGGGTATAGAGTGTAGGGTATAGAGTGTAGAGTGTAGGGTATAAAGTGTAGGGTATAGAGTGTAGGGTATAGAGTGTAGAGTGTAGGGTATATAGTGTAGGGTACAGAGTATAGAGTGTAGGGTATAGAGTGTAGGGTATAGAGTGTAGAGTGTAGAGTGTAGGGTATAGAGTGTGGAGTGTAGGGTATAGAGTGTAGGGTATAGAGTGTATGGTATAGAGTGTAGGGTATAGAGTGTAGGGTATAGAGTGTAGAGTGTAGGGATTAGAGTGTAGGGTATAGAGTGAAGGGTATAGAGTGTAGAGTGTAGGGTATAGAGTGTAGGGTATAGAGTGTACGGTATAGAGTGTAGAGTGTAGGGTATAGAGTGTAGGGTATAGAGTGTAGGGTATAGAGTATATAGTGTAGGGTATAGAGTGTAGGGTATAGAGTGTAGGGTATAGAGTGTAGGGTATAGAGTGTAGGGTATAAAATGTAGAGTGTAGGGTATAGAGTGTAGGGTATAGAGTGTAGAGTGTAGGGTGTAGAGTGGAGAGTGTAGGGTATAGAGTGTAAGGTATAGAGTGTAGGGTATAGAGTGTATGTTATAGAGTGTAGGGTATAGAGTGTAGAGTGTAAGGTATAGAGTGTAGGGTATAGAGTGTAGGGCATAAAATTTAGAGTGTAGGGTATAGAGTGTAGGGTTTAGAGTGTATGTTATAGAGTGTAGGGTATAGAGTGTAGAGTGTAGGATATAGAGTGTAGAGTGTAGGGTATAGAGTGTAGGGTATAGAGTGTAGGGTATAGAGTATAGGGTATAGCGTGTAGGGTATAGAGTGTAGAGTGTAGGGTATAGAGTGTAGGGTATAGAGTGTAGAGTGTAGGGTATAGAGTGTATGGTATAGAGTGTAGGGTGTAGAGTGTATGGTATAGAGTGTAGGGTATAGAGTGTAGAGTGTAGGGTATAGAGTGTAGGGTGTAGAGTGTAGGGTATAGAGTGTAGGGTATAGAGTGTAGAGTGTAGGGTATAAAGTGTAGGGTATAGAGTGTAGGGTATAGAGTGTAGAGTGTAGGGTATATAGTGTAGGGTACAGAGTATAGAGTGTAGGGTATAGAGTGTAGGGTATAGAGTGTAGAGTGTAGAGTGTAGGGTATAGAGTGTGGAGTGTAGGGTATAGAGTGTAGGGTATAGAGTGTATGGTATAGAGTGTAGGGTATAGAGTGTAGGGTATAGAGTGTAGAGTGTAGGGATTAGAGTGTAGGGTATAGAGTGTAGGGTATAGAGTGTAGAGTGTAGGGTATAGAGTGTAGGGTATAGAGTGTACGGTATAGAGTGTAGAGTGTAGGGTATAGAGTGTAGGGTATAGAGTGTAGAGTGTAGGGTGTAGAGTGGAGAGTGTAGGGTATAGAGTGTAAGGTATAGAGTGTAGGGTATAGAGTGTATGTTATAGAGTGTAGGGTATAGAGTGTAGAGTGTAAGGTATAGAGTGTAGGGTATAGAGTGTAGGGTATAAAATTTAGAGTGTAGGGTATAGAGTGTAGGGTTTAGAGTGTATGTTATAGAGTGTAGGGTATAGAGTGTAGAGTGTAGGATATAGACTGTAGAGTGTAGGGTATAGAGTGTAGGGTATAGAGTGTAGGGTATAGAGTGTAGGGTATAGCGTGTAGGGTATAGAGTGTAGAGTGTAGCGTATAGAGTGTAGGGTATAGAGTATAGAGTGTAGGGTATAGATAAACCATTATTTCTTATTTTTAGTGACTCTATAGCGACAGGGTCTGTTCCGCAGGACTGGCGCATAGCAAATGTGGTGCCAATATTCAAAAAGGGCTCTAAAAGTGAACCTGGAAATTATAGGCCAGTAAGTCTAACCTCTATTGTTGGTAAAATATTTGAAGGGTTTCTGAGGGATGTTATTCTGGATTATCTCAATGAGAATAACTGTTTAACTCCATATCAGCATGGGTTTATGAGAAATCGCTCCTGTCAAACCAATCTAATCAGTTTTTATGAAGAGGTAAGCTATAGACTGGACCATGGTGAGTCATTGGACGTGGTATATCTCGATTTTTCCAAAGCGTTTGATACCGTGCCGCACAAGAGGTTGGTACACAAAATGAGAATGCTTGGTCTGGGGGAAAATGTGTGTAAATGGGTTAGTAACTGGCTTAGTGATAGAAAGCAGAGGGTGGTTATAAATGGTATAGTCTCTAACTGGGTCGCTGTGACCAGTGGGGTACCGCAGGGGTCAGTATTGGGACCTGTTCTCTTCAACATATTCATTAATGATCTGGTAGAAGGTTTACACAGTAAAATATCGATATTTGCAGATGATACAAAACTATGTAAAGCAGTTAATACAAGAGAAGATAGTATTCTGCTACAGATGGATCTGGATAAGTTGGAAACTTGGGCTGAAAGGTGGCAGATGAGGTTTAACAATGATAAATGTAAGGTTATACACATGGGAAGAAGGAATCAATATCACCATTACACACTGAATGGGAAACCACTGGGTAAATCTGACAGGGAGAAGGACTTGGGGATCCTAGTTAATGATAAACTTACCTGGAGCAGCCAGTGCCAGGCAGCAGCTGCCAAGGCAAACAGGATCATGGGGTGCATTAAAAGAGGTCTGGATACACATGATGAGAGCATTATACTGCCTCTGTACAAATCCCTAGTTAGACCGCACATGGAGTACTGTGTCCAGTTTTGGGCACCGGTGCTCAGGAAGGATATAATGGAACTAGAGAGAGTACAAAGGAGGGCAACAAAATTAATAAAGGGGATGGGAGAACTACAATACCCAGATAGATTAGCGAAATTAGGATTAATTAGTCTAGAAAAAAGACGACTGAGGGGCGATCTAATAACCATGTATAAGTATATAAGGGGACAATACAAATATCTCGCTGAGGATCTGTTTTTACCAAGGAAGGTGACGGGCACAAGGGGGCATTCTTTGCGTCTGGAGGAGAGAAGGTTTTTCCACCAACATAGAAGAGGATTCTTTACTGTTAGGGCAGTGAGAATCTGGAATTGCTTGCCTGAGGAGGTGGTGATGGCGAACTCAGTCGAGGGGTTCAAGAGAGGCCTGGATGTCTTCCTGGAGCAGAACAATATTGTATCATACAATTATTAGGTTCTGTAGAAGGACGTAGATCTGGGGATTTATTATGATGGAATGTAGGCTGAACTGGATGGACGGGTGTCTTTTTTCGGCCTTACTAGCTATGTTACTATGTTACTATGCTATGTTACTATGTTACTATGTATAGAGTGTATGGTATAGAGTGTAGGGTGTAGAGTGTATGGTATAGAGTGTAGGGTATAGAGTGTAGAGTGTAGGGTATAGAGTGTAGGGTGTAGAGTGTAGGGTATAGAGTGTAGGGTATAGAGTGTAGAGTGTAGGGTATAAAGTGTAGGGTATAGAGTGTAGGGTGTAGAGTGTAGGGTATAAAGTGTAGAGTGTAGGGTATAGAGTGTATGGTATAATGTGTAGGGTATAGAGTGTAGGGTATAGAGTGTAGAGTGTAGGGTATATAGTGTAGGGTATAGAGTATAGAGTGTAGGGTATAGAGTGTAGGGTATAGAGTGTAGAGTGTAGAGTGTAGGGTATAGAGTGTAGAGTGTAGGGTATAGAGTGTATGGTATAGAGTGTAGGGTATAGAGTGTAGAGGGTAGGGTATAGAGTGTAGGGTATAGAGTGTAGGGTGTAGAGTGGAGGGTATAGAGTGTAGGGTATAAAGTGTAGAGTGTAGGGTATAGAGTGTAGGGTATAGAGTGTAGGGTGTAGAGTGTAGGGTATAAAGTGTAGAGTGTAGGGTATAGAGTGTAGGGTATAGAGTGTAGGGTATAGAGTGTAGGGTATAGAGTGTAGAGTGTAGGATATAGAGTGTAGAGTGTAGGGTATAGAGTGTAGAGTGTAGGGTATAGAGTGTAGAGTGTAGGGTATAGGGTGTAGGGTATAGAGTGTATTGTATAGAGTGTAGGGTATAGAGTGTAGGGTATAGAGTGTAGAGTGTAGGGATTAGAGTGTAGGGTATAGAGTGTAGGGTATAGAGTGTAGAGTGTAGGGTATAGAGTGTACGGTATAGAGTGTTGGGCTATAGAGTGTAGGGTATAGAGTGTAGGGTATAGAGTGTAGGGTATAGAGTGTAGGGTATACAGTGTAGGGTATAAAGTGTAGAGTGTAGGGTATAGAGTGTAGGGTATAGAGTGTAGGGTATAGAGTGTATGGTATAGAGTGTACGGTATAGAGTGTAGAGTGTAGGGTATAGAGTGTAGGGTACAAAGTGTAGGGTATAGATTGTAGGGTATAGAGTGTAGAATGTAGGGTATAGAGTATAGGGTATAGAGTGTATGGTGTAGAGTGTAGGGTATAGAGTGTATAGTGTAGGGTATAGAGTGTAGGGTTTAGAGTGTAGGGTATAGAGTGTAGGGTATAGAGTGTAGAGTGTAGGGTATAGAGTGTATGGTATAGAGTGTAGGGTATAGAGTGTAGGGTATAGAGTGTAGAGTGTAGGGTATAGAGTTTAGGGTATAGAGTGTATGGTATAGAGTGTAGAGTATAGAGTGTAGGGTATAGAGTGTATGGTATAGAGTGTAGAGTGTAGGGTATACAGTGTATAGTGTAGGGTATAGAGTGTAGGGTATAGAGTGTATGGTATAGAGTGTAGGGAATAGAGTGTAGAGTGTAGGGTATAGAGTGTATGGTATAGAGTGTAGGGTATAGAGTGTAGAGTATAGAGTGTAGGGTATAGATTGTAGGGTATAGAGTGTAGGGTATAGAATGTATGGTATAGAGTGTAGGGAATAGAGTGTAGAGTGTAGGGTATAGAGTGTATGGTGTAGAGTGTAGGGTATAGAGTGTATAGTGTAGTGTATAGAGTGCAGGGTATAGAGTGTATGGAATAGAGTGTATGGAATATAGTGTACGGTATAGAGTGTAGAGTGTAGGGTATAGAGTGTAGGGTATAGAGCGTAGGGTGTAGGGTATAGATTGTAGGGTATAGAGTGTAGGGTATAGAGTGTAGAGTGTAGGGTATAGAGTGCATGGTATAGAGTGTAGGGTGTAGAGTGTATGGTATAGAGTGTACAGTATAGAGTGTATGGTATAGAGTGTAGAGTGTAGGGTATAGAGTGTAAGGTATAGAGTGTAGGGTGTAGAGTGTATAGTATAGAGTGTAGGGTACAGAGTGTAGAGTGTAGGGTATAGAGTGTAGGGTATAGAGTGTAGGGTATAGAGTATATGGTATAGAGTGTACGGTATAGAGTGTATGATATAGAGTGTATGGTATATAGTGTAGGGTATAGAGTGTTTGGTATAGAGTGTAAGGTATAGAGTGTAGAGAGTAGGGTATAGATTTTAGAGTGTAGAGTGTAGGGTATAGAGTGTAGGGTATAGAGTGTATGGAATAGAGTGTACGGTATAGAGTGTAGGGTGTAGAGTGTAGGGTATAGAGTGTAGAGGGTGGGGTATAGAGTGTAGAGTGTAGGGTATAGAGTGTATGATATAGAGTGTAGGGTATAGAGTGTATGGTATAGATTGCAGGGTATAGAGTGTAGGGTATAGAGTGTAGGGTATAGAGTGTAGAGTGTAGGGTATAGAGTGTAGGGTATAGAGTGTAAGGTATAGAGTGTAGAGAGTAGGGTATAGATTTTAGAGTGTAGAGTGTAGGGTATAGAGTGTAGGGTATAGAGTGTATGGAATAGAGTGTATGGTATAGAGTGTAGGGTGTAGAGTGTAGGGTATAGAGTGTAGAGTGTGGGGTATAGAGTGTAGAGTGTAGGGTATAGAGTGTATGATATAGAGTGTAGGGTATAGAGTGTATGGTATAGCGTGTATGGTATAGATTGCAGGGTATAGAGTGTAGGGTATAGAGTGTAGGGTATAGAGTGTAGAGTGTAGGGTATAGAATGTTTGGTATAGAGTGTAAGGTATAGAGTGTAGAGAGTAGGGTATAGATTTTAGAGTGTAGAGTGTAGGGTATAGAGTGTAGGGTATAGAGTGTATGGAATAGAGTGTATGGTATAGAGTGTAGGGTGTAGAGTGTAGGGTATAGAGTGTAGAGTGTGGGGTATAGAGTGTAGAGTGTAGGGTATAGAGTGTATGATATAGAGTGTAGGGTATAGAGTGTATGGTATAGAGTGTATGGTATAGATTGTAGGGTATAGAGTGTAGGGTATAGAGTGTAGAGTGTAGGGTGTAGAAAGTAGGGTATAGTGTGTAGGGTATAGAGTATAGAGTGTAGGGTATAGAGTGTAGATTGTATGGTATAGAGTGTAGGGTAAAATTTGAACCAGTCAGCGTTCTCACAACACTGAGGACCAGTCATTCGAAATGACTTCTCCATGCATTTTATGCATTGGTAAAAGCACTATGATGAAAAGTGTGATATGTTTTCAGGTATCTCCTATACTAATAGAGCCACATGCTCACCGGTTTGCCACATGATGTAGGCCTATGGACTGAACAAGAAACCACCAAAAATTTTAACCAGTCATCGTTCTCACAACACTGAGGACCAGTCATTCGAAATGACTTCTCCATGCATTTTATGCATTGGTAAAAGCACTATGATGAAAAGTGTGATATGTTTTCAGGTATCTCCTATACTAATAGAGCCACATGCTCACTGGTTTGCCACATGATGTAGGCCTATGGACTGAACAAGAAACCACCAAAAATTTTAACCAGTCATCGTTCTCACAACACTGAGGACCAGTCATTCGAAATGACTTCTCCATGCATTTTATGCATTGGTAAAAGCACTATGATGAAAAGTGTGATATGTTTTCAGGTATCTCCTATACTAATAGAGCCACATGCTCACCGGTTTGCCACATGATGTAGGCCTATGGACTGAACAAGAAACCACCAAAAATTTTAACCAGTCATCGTTCTCACAACACTGAGGACCAGTCATTCGAAATGACTTCTCCATGCATTTTATGCATTGGTAAAAGCACTATGATGAAAAGTGTGATATGTTTTCAGGTATCTCCTATACTAATAGAGCCACATGCTCACCGGTTTGCCACATGATGTAGGCCTATGGACTGAACAAGAAACCACCAAAAATTTTAACCAGTCATCGTTCTCACAACACTGAGGACCAGTCATTCGAAATGACTTCTCCATGCATTTTATGCATTGGTAAAAGCACTATGATGAAAAGTGTGATATGTTTTCAGGTATCTCCTATACTAATAGAGCCACATGCTCACCGGTTTGCCACATGATGTAGGCCTATGGACTGAACAAGAAACCACCAAAAATTTTAACCAGTCATCGTTCTCACAACACTGAGGACGAGTCATTCGAAATGACTTCTCCATGCATTTTATGCATTGGTAAAAGCACTATGATGAAAAGTGTGATATGTTTTCAGGTATCTCCTATACTAATAGAGCCACATGCTCACCGGTTTGCCACATGATGTAGGCCTATGGACTGAACAAGAAACCACCAAAAATTTTAACCAGTCATCGTTCTCACAACACTGAGGACCAGTCATTCGAAATGACTTCTCCATGCATTTTATGCATTGGTAAAAGCACTATGATGAAAAGTGTGATATGTTTTCAGGTATCTCCTATACTAATAGAGCCACATGCTCACCGGTTTGCCACATGATGTAGGCCTATGGACTGAACAAGAAACCACCAAAAATTTGAACCAGTCAGCGTTCTCACAACACTGAGGACCAGTCATTCGAAATGACTTCTCCATGCATTTTATGCATTGGTAAAAGCACTATGATGAAAAGTGTGATATGTTTTCAGGTATCTCCTATACTAATAGAGCCACATGCTCACCGGTTTGCCACATGATGTAGGCCTATGGACTGAACAAGAAACCACCAAAAATTTTAACCAGTCATCGTTCTCACAACACTGAGGACCAGTCATTCGAAATGACTTCTCCATGCATTTTATGCATTGGTAAAAGCACTATGATGAAAAGTGTGATATGTTTTCAGGTATCTCCTATACTAATAGAGCCACATGCTCACCGGTTTGCCACATGATGTAGGCCTATGGACTGAACAAGAAACCACCAAAAATTTTAACCAGTCATCGTTCTCACAACACTGAGGACCAGTCATTCGAAATGACTTCTCCATGCATTTTATGCATTGGTAAAAGCACTATGATGAAAAGTGTGATATGTTTTCAGGTATCTCCTATACTAATAGAGCCACATGCTCACCGGTTTGCCACATGATGTAGGCCTATGGACTGAACAAGAAACCACCAAAAATTTTAACCAGTCATCGTTCTCACAACACTGAGGACCAGTCATTCGAAATGACTTCTCCATGCATTTTATGCATTGGTAAAAGCACTATGATGAAAAGTGTGATATGTTTTCAGGTATCTCCTATACTAATAGAGCCACATGCTCACCGGTTTGCCACATGATGTAGGCCTATGGACTGAACAAGAAACCACCAAAAATTTTAACCAGTCATCGTTCTCACAACACTGAGGACCAGTCATTCGAAATGACTTCTCCATGCATTTTATGCATTGGTAAAAGCACTATGATGAAAAGTGTGATATGTTTTCAGGTATCTCCTATACTAATAGAGCCACATGCTCACCGGTTTGCCACATGATGTAGGCCTATGGACTGAACAAGAAACCACCAAAAATTTTAACCAGTCATCGTTCTCACAACACTGAGGACGAGTCATTCGAAATGACTTCTCCATGCATTTTATGCATTGGTAAAAGCACTATGATGAAAAGTGTGATATGTTTTCAGGTATCTCCTATACTAATAGAGCCACATGCTCACCGGTTTGCCACATGATGTAGGCCTATGGACTGAACAAGAAACCACCAAAAATTTTAACCAGTCATCGTTCTCACAACACTGAGGACCAGTCATTCGAAATGACTTCTCCATGCATTTTATGCATTGGTAAAAGCACTATGATGAAAAGTGTGATATGTTTTCAGGTATCTCCTATACTAATAGAGCCACATGCTCACCGGTTTGCCACATGATGTAGGCCTATGGACTGAACAAGAAACCACCAAAAATTTTAACCAGTCATCGTTCTCACAACACTGAGGATCAGTCATTCGAAATGACTTCTCCATGCATTTTATGCATTGGTAAAAGCACTATGATGAAAAGTGTGATATGTTTTCAGGTATCTCCTATACTAATAGAGCCACATGCTCACCGGTTTGCCACATGATGTAGGCCTATGGACTGAACAAGAAACCACCAAAAATTTTAACCAGTCATCGTTCTCACAACACTGAGGACCAGTCATTCGAAATGACTTCTCCATGCATTTTATGCATTGGTAAAAGCACTATGATGAAAAGTGTGATATGTTTTCAGGTATGTCCTATACTAATAGAGCCACATGCTCACTGGTTTGCCACATGATGTAGGCCTATGGACTGAACAAGAAACCACCAAAAATTTTAACCAGTCATCGTTCTCACAACACTGAGGACCAGTCATTCGAAATGATTTCTCCATGCATTTTATGCATTGGTAAAAGCACTATGATGAAAAGTGTGATATGTTTTCAGGTATCTCCTATACTAATAGAGCCACATGCTCACCGGTTTGCCAAATGATGTAGGCCTATGGACTGAACAAGAAACCACCAAAAATTTTAACCAGTCATCGTTCTCACAACACTGAGGACCAGTCATTCGAAATGACTTCTCCATGCATTTTATGCATTGGTAAAAGCACTATGATGAAAAGTGTGATATGTTTTCAGGTATCTCCTATACTAATAGAGCCACATGCTCACCGGTTTGCCACATGATGTAGGCCTATGGACTGAACAAGAAACCACCAAAAATTTTAACCAGTCATCGTTCTCACAACACTGAGGACCAGTCATTCGAAATGACTTCTCCATGCATTTTATGCATTGGTAAAAGCACTATGATGAAAAGTGTGATATGTTTTCAGGTATCTCCTATACTAATAGAGCCACATGCTCACCGGTTTGCCACATGATGTAGGCCTATGGACTGAACAAGAAACCACCAAAAATTTTAACCAGTCATCGTTCTCACAACACTGAGGACCAGTCATTCGAAATGACTTCTCCATGCATTTTATGCATTGGTAAAAGCACTATGATGAAAAGTGTGATATGTTTTCAGGTATCTCCTATACTAATAGAGCCACATGCTCACCGGTTTGCCACATGATGTAGGCCTATGGACTGAACAGGAAACCACCAAAAATTTTAACCAGTCATCGTTCTCACAACACTGAGGACCAGTCATTCGAAATGACTTCTCCATGCATTTTATGCATTGGTAAAAGCACTATGATGAAAAGTGTGATATGTTTTCAGGTATCTCCTATACTAATAGAGCCACATGCTCACCGGTTTGCCACATGATGTAGGCCTATGGACTGAACAAGAAACCACCAAAAATTTTAACCAGTCATCGTTCTCACAACACTGAGGACCAGTCATTCGAAATGACTTCTCCATGCATTTTATGCATTGGTAAAAGCACTATGATGAAAAGTGTGATATGTTTTCAGGTATCTCCTATACTAATAGAGCCACATGCTCACCGGTTTGCCACATGATGTAGGCCTATGGACTGAACAAGAAACCACCAAAAATTTTAACCAGTCATCGTTCTCACAACACTGAGGACCAGTCATTCGAAATGACTTCTCCATGCATTTTATGCATTGGTAAAAGCACTATGATGA